>NW_010243180.1:0-22125 GCF_000690775.1 Eurypyga helias | reverse complement strand
CAAAGGACAGGGGTGTCCCAAACAGATCTGTGAGTCTGGAAAAAGAGGTAAGTCCTCAGAAAAAAAATTATTTTCTTTTACCATTCCTATCCTCTTTCTTCATCTGCCATGGAGATCTGAAGAAAAATTGGGATAAAAATTTCGTGTGAAACATTTTTCTTGGACTGAACACTGAGATTATTATCTGAGTTTTATTTACATTATAATGAATGCATAAATGAAAGTATAAAACATTTGCCTATTCATTTTCCTAGCCTCTTCTACAGAAACAAATTTTTTCTCCTCTATTGCATCGCAACCTATTTACATATACAATTATAGCTTTCCTTTTCTGCTAGTGAGTCAACAGCCATGCTTGGATTTCAATGTTTTTATTATTTTCCTATTATTGCAGACATATGTTAACAAGTACAGTATATATGCAAGTGACTTCACATTCCTCATAGCTCTGAATGCAATACAATGTTATTTGTCCTAACCCAAAAATAAAAATATACTCATTTCTTAAAGACATATAGAAGTTTTTTTGATCTACACAATATCTACATTTTTTTTGAATGTCTACAAGATATATATAATTTCTGAACAACTTAATAAAGTGTGAGTTTGGTAAGCAAGTAGCTACTTCATATATTTCTAAATTTCCCAGACAGGCATCTGTGATCCAAGTAAATGCCTGATGGCATATGACGATGCTGGACTGTCATTGGGGCAGGAGAGCCGACACGGGCCCCACGTGAGCAGGTGGGCAGGTTCAGTCCAGCTCAGCTCACCGAGCAGCCCCGTGGCATGTGCTCCCAGTGGGGCTGGACCGATTCCCAGCCAAACACCAACATCCCAGGAGCTCCCACCAAAACCTAGCTGAGCATCTGGAGCTTGAAGTAGAGAAGGTAGGATGGATTGCTGATGGTAGGCAAGGCTGGTGTCAGTGAAAAGAGTCTGGGAGGCATGGAGGGAGACTGTGCTGAGGCTGCGGGTCCCTGATGCAACAGCACTGAGAGCACCATCAGTGTCATACGGGGCTGTATCTGGGCACAGGCCACAAGCCAGACTAGGGCACGAAGAAACCAAGATATTAAAACAGGTTCTTCTGCTGTTGTTCCATAGGTAGGTGAGTGCCCTTTCTCAGCACAGACATGCAAAAGGTTAAGCAGTAAAAGGAGGTAATGGAACTCCAGGAGTCATTGGGAATAATGGTAACAAAATATCAGGCAGAAATGTAAAATTAGGATTTGCTAGGAAACAACTAGAGAATAAACCAGAAAACATTGTGCAATGGCACAGAAAGTCATGGTGTAGCTGCATAGAATCGCAGAACTACAGAATGGTTTGGGCTGGAAGGGACCTTAAAGACCATCTAGTTCCAACCCCCCTGCCATGGGCAGGGACACCTTCCACTAGACCAGGTTGCTCAAAGCCTCATCCAGCCTGGCCTTGAGCACTTCCAGGGATGGGGCATCCACAGCTTCTCTGGGCAACCTGTTCCAGTGCCTCACCACCCTCTCCGGGAAGAACTTCTTCCTGATATCTGATCTAAACCTCCCCACTTCCAGTTTAAACCCATTACCCTTGGCCTGTCACTACAGACCCTTGTAAAAAGTCCCCCGCAGCACCCTTGTAGCCCCTTCAGGTACTGGAAGGCTGCAATAAGGGCTCCCCGGAGCCTTCTCTTCTCCAGGCTGAACAAGCCCAACTCTCTCAGCCTGTCCCCATAGCAGAGGGGCTCCCGCCCTCTGAGCATCTTCATGGCCTCCTCTGGACTCGCTCCAACCAGCCTGTATCCTTCTGATGTTGAGGGCTCCACAGCTGGACGCAGCACTCCAGGTGGGGTCTCACCAGAGCAGAGTAGAGGGGCAGAATCCCCTCCCTCGACCTGCTGGCCACACTTCTCTGGATACAGCCCAGGATACGGTTGGCTTTCTGGGCTGCCAGCGCACACTGCTGTGTCACCCATTTTGAATATCACATGCTCTTTTCTTTTCCTACCCCATACAGCGAAACAGGACCTGATACAGGAGATGATGTGTGTCTCTGATGACACCTGACCACGGTCATGATGCTGTCATAGAAACAAAGGCAAAGCATATGAAGGGACTATGGCTCATTCCCTTGAAAGAGACAAGAGTGACGTCAGATTCGATTTATTTGTTTAAGACCATGAACACAAGAATTAGGGAGCATCCACTGAAATAACCAGACAAAGTTTTGAAATAAAAAAGAAGAAAACACTTTCTTTGTGCACTGGAAAACTGAGAGGTAAACCTGTGTTGCTGCAGGATGTGAAGGGTTGCGTTTTGTCAAGGGTCAATAGTTTCACAGGGTAGGAGATTGCTGGAAGCTAAAGGGAAGGTGCACTTGGGGAGATACCACTCTATGCTGTAACACTTTTCCCCTGAGGAACAAGTACCGGCTGCTGTCCTCCATCCAACAGAACTTTGGTCTGACTCACTGCAGCTGCCATTATCTTTGTGATGAAAAACTGCTTTTCATTAGTGGCTGCACGGATCTTTCCCACAGAAGAGTTTGTTTAGATGTTGTCATATTCTGTAACGTAGGATCACTGCATGGGAAATGGATGCTTCAAAGTAATTTTAAAATGATAAATCATTTTTGTTTGAGGCATCTCAGGAGGTTCAACGATATTGAAGATGCTGGGGAAAAAAAAACAGGTTTTTTTTCATTAGTAAGTTACCCAAAGTGGCCCCAGGTGATTCCACGGGACACCAATCGCCCTACTGTTGTTACTGCCTGAATTGCTGCCTGTAAAAAGGGAATCTCAGTGCCTGTGGTACAATGCTTTTAACTTTAATAAAAAAACTGTAAGAGGTCTTCTTCAAAGTTTATGCTTATATATCCTAATTCTCTGAGCTCTTCTACCTCATCCTGAGGATGGCAGATATTAAAAACGGCCTGTGTGGGGGTGGTACACCAGCTAATAAAATGACTTAAACCCTCAAGCATCTCCTGTATCAGCAAACTGTGGCACTCCTCCCCTCGCTGCTTGCTCCGCCATGGTCCATTGCTCTTGCATGTATCCGTCTTTTCGGAGGGATTTCTCACCATATTTCACAGGACCCATAACTACGTGATAATTTTGAGAAACACAGGATGGTAACACCATCGTAGGGGTGGAGTTTCACTTGCACTCCGTGCACTTCCCAAAGCAATATAGTGATAGCACAGACAGAAAACTGCAGAAACAATACGAACCTCGATGAAGTGCAGCGAAGTGCATGTGTTTGTGTTGAAATATGGTCCAATTATTGCCTGAAATTGCAAAGAGAGCCAACCATTGTGTTTTGTGCAATCTGTCTTGGAGATGAGAGATAGGAAATACTGCGTGGATGTTTGCGCTTTTTTAATCACTGTTTTCTGAAGAATAAAGGTATCTGCCCAAAAGCACTTACTTCTATATACGGTGGGGGTTTTTAAAGAGTGGATGGGATGTTTGCTACTTCCTTTCAGATGAGAGTGAGGGCTCTAATCACTGGAGTTTGGAGTCTGGCTCAGAGACCTTGATTATTCAAAGCGCACGGATCCACCCCGTGAGCAGAGAGCCACCCCTTCCCAGCCAGGCCGGTGGTCAGGACACCACCTTGGCTGAGGGAAAGCTTGCTCACTTAGTCTCATCTGCTCAGAGCTGTCATCCCAGAGCCCCACAGCTCATGGGGGTAGGACTGTCCCTCTCCACTGGAAAAGATCTCCTTGGTCCTTCAGGGGTAAGGACAGTTTTTGATGGTGCAGGGAGACTTCATGAGCTCAGTTAGAACAGGAATGCAAATACAGAGTGTATTTTGTTTATTAAAACAAACAAACAAACAAAAAAACCCACACCAAAAAACCAAACCCCAAACTTCAGTTCTGCTACTTCCTATCCAGCACTAATTATCAGTATCCTCTGAACATACCATTTTCTTTTCCTCTTCCTGCTCTAAAACCATACTCACTGCTCTGCACACTCCTATAGCTCTGATTTTGGTTTTCCCACAAGGATGTCCTGTAGACCTTTACCAAAAAAAAACACAAACCCAAAAAAACCAAAACAAGAAAAACATTTTACCTTGTAAAAAACCCTTGTATTTTTTGTTGTTGCTGTTCCTGGATGTAACTGAACCTTCTGTACAAAAGTGGGGAGCTCTTTCAGGCTGTAATGCAATTCAAATACAAAGTACTTATATACCTCCACTGAAATTTTTACTAGCCTCATGTAATGCAGTAATGAACATGCCTGGTCGGTTTGTGTCACCAAATATACCCATTTTGGAGGTTTTAATCCCCATTTTGCATATGTTCAAAGACAGCAGAACTGTTCTGTTGGCTGGCACCGTGAGAGGAAGGATGGCCTATTCCCACGGGAACACCTGAGGTGGAGCAGCAAAAATGCCAACTCTTGTTTCTCAGTTGCCTTCAAATGGCTAAACCTGAGCCTAGAAAACGTTGTGCCATGGCAGTATCGGCTAGGAGTGCTGTTTTTAAGACTTAAACACTCACATCAATAAATTATACTGACAAAAATCATGATACTTCTTTTTTTTCACCTTTTTGCAGTTTGGGAAATCATGTTAAGGTCTACCAACAAACCCCACAAAAAGAGGGAAAGGCTAAAATCAAGGGAATCTGATGGCACAAGGAGGAAACGTGGTACTGGTGTTCAGGTTAATTTGGTGATGCATTTGGCTTGGCTTGCTGTGGTGTTTTGATGTACAGCAAATGCATGTGACTTCCCCACCGAGTCGGCAGGAAATGAATGCATCTGATGCATTATTACCGCTGTCAGTTCAGTCGTCTGTGCACAGAGGCACAACACGCTCACTTTAGGTGGTGTCGTCTACCTCTGTCAGGCACTAAAGAGAAAGCAGTAAGCGTTTTGCTCTCTCTTTCATTCTCCATAGGCTATTAAGCCTTGAAGGGAAGGCCCGAATCTCAGATATACCTGTGAGGCAGATTTTCTGTTTATTGGGACATAAATCTCACGGAGTGTCTATTCTGATCTTTGCAGTAGCTGGATGCCTCCTGCACACAAGGTTTGCTGAAAGCCGATTGAAGTGCCTCTGCCTGATCCGGCATGCATGCATCCCTAAGCCCTGGCTGTCTCTGCGGTGGTGAAAAGGGTGGTATAGGGGCTCTTTGGGGTAGAAGAACCTCTACTTAGCATTATTAGTCAATGAGCATCCTCGCTCAGCCATACTCTGGGCAGCGCAAACACAGATCTCATTTGATGCCCACCCCACGCAGTGTGACTAAAGGCACCTTCTGAACTGTTTGGCAGCAAAAGCAAACGGATTCACCTGCTCTGCTCTGCTCCCAGCGTGGCTGCACAGCCTCTGACAGCGCTTTGCTTTACGCTCAGCCTCTTGCAAGTGTGCAAGAGGGCAGAAAGCGCCCAGAAATATGCAGGTGGGAGTAAAAGATTACTCCCACGCTGCATTTCTTTCCACGAGCTTCAGTATTTACAGTGTGCTGGGTCTGCTGACTCCAGCCCAACATTTTTACGTTGGCAGTCAGTATTTCTGCCATTCCAAAAGAATGAGATTTAGGGAGTTATTTCACCACACAGAAAAGAAGAAACCTGCTTTCCTCATGGTTTTACTACTATTTACTGAAAGCTGTCCTATAGATCTTCCAAGGTTTAGAAAAGGTTAATACTACTAATGCTACTAATAGATGATTTTGGGGTTGGGGGGCTGTTTTAGATATTTGATATTTAGATATTTAGATATGTGTTTTAGATATCCAGAGGTTGCAGACAGCATCTTCAGAACTGAATGTCTGAGGTTACGTGAATCCATAGTTAAGTATCAGGCCAGTTCTTTCCTGGTACTGAGGTGCTGCAGTATTCCCAGCATCCTTTGAAGATGGTGACATCTGGAATTGTTCAGCAGCTTTAAATTCCATCCCCTTTAGGCATCTAAGCTTGGATTCAAAAAAAAAAAAAACAAACAAAACCAAACTTAAATATGATAACACAGTCCTCCCTTGTGCTCACATTTATGGATGAAAACTGCAAGTTCTCAGTCAAAACTCTTCCCACGTGAGAAATACAGAATTTGATTGAAGTGGGTCACTGTCATTTCCATTATGTCAGGTCCCTAATACATGACCTTACCAAAGCTCAGAGTGATAATAACCATATTTTATAGCTGTTCTGTGCCTGTTACTCAGGAATCTCAAAAAGCACTTGTGAAACACTGAACCAAGCAATAAATATAACCCACCTCTTTATATTTGGAGGGCTTCTGCTAGGCAAGTACAATGCCAGTTCTGCAAGTGAACACACCGAGATGTGGTAAGAGTCAGAAAACAAACCCAAAATTTAAATTGGAGATGAAGGGCTGCAATAATAACAAATAAATAAACAGCTCATATCCTGGTTTTGTCATCTGAACTTTTCGTTCTCTGTTGCTTGTTTATTTGATTTGCTTTCTTCCTTCTTCCCAAGATTAAGGCAAGTATCCTTCTAGATTCTTCAAAAGCTGCCTGAACTTGTTCCTGTGTGATCTACTCCAGGTGATCCTGCTCTGGCAGGGGGGTTGGACCAGATGATCTCTAGAGGTCCCTTCCAACACCCACCACTCCGTGATTCTGATTTGATTAGATTTAGATCATTCTCTTGCTCTAGCTTTGTAAGGGAGAGGAATAAAGTGCTTTATAATACTGAGGATCTGATTGTGCTGCTTTTCACTAGCTTTGGTTTCAAATGCCTTTTTTTCCCCACCTCTTTCATCCTTTCCCACTCATCTAGCACTTCTGCTCTGTCTTTGGAAGGCTTCGTCTCTATGTGCTGATGGGTGTACGCATACAGGGGGCTACATGATAGGGGTCTTGCCATACAGCCTCCAGGTTTGGGGATGCTTTCTGTGGAAACTGAAGCACAGGGAAGGTGAGCCTGGTGCACAATGCACTGAGCAGATCAGGTCCTCTACAAAATCTTGGAGGTGAGGAGCTCTGCTTTGCAGACCTAGCCCAGCAGACCTTTACAAAAGTCAGATTCTCCATTATTTTAGTATTTGCAATGAAAACAAACAAACAAACAAACCACAACCCAAACCCAACTAAACAACAACAAAAAAATCCCCAAAAGCAAAAACTAAAAACCCAAAACAACCTCCCCCCCAAAAACCAAAACCCACAAACAAAACTAAAGAAAACAAACAACCAAAAAAAAAACCAAAACCCAAAACACCACCCAAACACAACCCAGGCTAATGAAGTAGCTCTTATTACCAGAAAATTGTATTTTTACTGAGCCATTCCATACCAGAAAACAGGTAGAAGAATGGCTTACCTGTCATTTTCGTAATGATTTTTTCTCTATAACCCCATGCCATTCCATACCCACATCTACATTTAAGGAGAAATGGGGCCACACAAAGCTCTAGGATCTACAAACTTGTCATTTCTGCCTTGCTCTGTTACACTGTATTTGGATATAACAAATTTTTTGGCTCAGTGAGTAATGCTGGCCAATTTGTACATCACATTGTACATCATACACGGCAATTTTTTCACAGAATATGAAATATATGGGTTTTTAATGCTTTCTACAGCTTATGCCATAACCTTAATAACACTAACACATCATTTCTCTATGTTACTGTACCATGGTTAAACTGTCATCAGCCAAAATCTTTTCAGCAATGCCAGTTCAATACGAACACACTAAGCTGCAGTGCAGTTTTCATCCACAATGGAATAGCTTCAAGCCACAGCTTGCAAACCTCCCCAAAGGACTCAGTGTTACGTTGCAGCAGCCCGGTAACATCAGCATAGCCACTGGCACTGCTAAGTCACAAGGTTTAGATTGGATATTAGGAAAAACTTCTTCTCCAAAAGGGTTATCAGGCATTGGAACAGGCTGCTCAGAGATGTGATGGAGTCACCATCCCTGGAGGTATTTAAAAGACGTGTAGATGTGGTCCTTAGGGACATGGTTCAGTGGTGGCCTTGGAAGTGCTGGGTTAAGGGTTGGACTTGGTGACCTCAAAGGTGTTTTCCAACCTGAAGGATTGTATGATTCCAAAAAATAGCTACTGACCATTGTAATGGGCAAGAGAAATAATTTTACTCTATGAAATTTTACTGCATTTGATGAATTTTACTGTCGTGTTTCATCGAACAACTCCAACCACATAAGATATTCATTAGCTGAGGAGCAAATGCTACAGAAGGGTTTGTTTTCGGGCTGCACTAAATAATCACAAGGGACTCTGCTGTTGCCCATGGCATAGCATACGCACTGTGCTCTCAGGCTTTTGGTTGAGACATAAGTGCAGTGCTATCTTGAAGTGTTCTTTTCTTATAACTAACAAAGAAGCGCTACTCATCACATAAAAATCAAAAATATCAGCAAAAAAGTTTTGAATACCAGTGTCTCTGTGATGAAGAGCACCTTCATTCTCTTAGAAATTGCATTTTTTAGGTCACTGTAAATCATTCTTCCTTGCCAAAGTTAAACCACTCACTTCCGTTTTGCAGGAGAGCAGTACCACAGTAAGACACAGCGCAAAACTATTTTCTTGGAAAATTTATGCATCTTATAAGATTACTTACTCATAAATGTCTTAACCATTCACAGATGGGATTTACAAGATAGCAAATAACAAAAAGGGAGATAGCAATGGGCATGACAGATTTCTTAAAGATTATTTTAAACTTAGCGTACAGATTTATAGCACAATACCACACTAACGATCATTTTGGTAAATGCATAAAAAACAAATAAATTTTCCATTAAATAGAAAACATGAATTCTTTTCTTTTACTATGGACAGTAGTTTTGATCATTCCGAGGCTGAAATTCTAGATTGCTGCAACAATGCCTCTTCTTCATTACCCAGCAGTTGCAGAATTGGAGTAGGGAGCAGAACCGGTGTCTTACCCTGGTACTACACATCAGTGCTATGGTACTCTGTCCCATTAGCCGATGCACTTGACTAAGCTGCCGTGTATGCCCTTATCTCTGCACGGAAATTTACTGGCAAAGCCACTGTGTTTTACTAGTTAACCTGGTAAAAATGGATGTTTACCCTGTAAACAAGATATTTGCTAGTGCCCATCTAACTAATGTTGCTTCAGGAGCAATGTCTACCTGCAGAGAAAGGCCCATGTACCTGGAGAGATGTAATTCTGCTGGCATACTGAGGAAGTCTCCCATCACGTGGGCTGTGGGACGTCAAGGAACTAATATTCATTTAGACTGCATCACATTTCTAGAGTGTAATTCATCGTAATTTGCATGTCTAGTAAGCATATCTAGGAGTAACCCGTCAGAAATGCAGCTAGTCCGCCAACATGGGTGGGTAGGAGGTATTCACCATCGAAGTCACTCTCCAGCTGTGTTTGCACAATTTAGACATGGTGCTTCTCATCTCAGTCTGTGCAACATTATTATCTTCTCCTGCCTTCATAAAGCAAGGAAAAAAATGCCCTCAAATAAAAAAAAAGCCCAAATATCTTTTGAGCATGAGGTATCTGTGAACTATTCCCTGACTCATGTCACGGAATATTGTACTGAAAGGCAAAGCTGGGCTTTATTAATGTTTTATTAATTTTTCCACAGACCCTCAGGAGAAACACCAGTGACTTGTTTTTCATGGAGGGGGTCAGCACTAGGATGGGTATTTGTATTGACTAGGTTTATTGATTCATATGCTAGTGTAATTCACTTGTTTACTCAGGCATTTCCCTGCGGGCTTGTTTAATGGAGAAAAACTCTGCATATACGTCTGACTAGCAGAGTTTCTTTGGACTTTTATGTAACTAGGTTAAGAACTTTTGTTTTGTTTGCCTAGTTTTCATTATACTTATTGTCAGAGATAGTGTAATGGTCACGTTTTCAAAAAATTACACAATAAAATTTTGCTTCCAGATGTCACAGAACACAAGGCTCAAGTAATTAAGGACAAATTGGTAACGTTTTATGTATTCAAGAACATGCCCCCTAAAAAATTCTCATTCTTCCTTGCAGTGGTGGTGAAGACAGAAGCAGCATGACCTCACCTAGGCAGCAGTCAGAGGCCTGTGGAAGAGTCATGGGAGGAATTCCTCATTTCTGTGGGCTCAGGTCCTCTGCCTGCTGAGGGTCTCTCTTCAGTGGAATGAGGACGGGCACACTGGTCACTGAACAAACTGGGAATTGAGGTACCACCACTGGCTCTCTACGTTGAGTCACCCATCAGATGATATCACTCTTGCTGCATCTGAGCAGACTGAAAAGACCTACTGCAGGCCAGAGAACCAAAACCTGTCTGAGAGAGCTTAGTAGAAATAAGATGGTTTCCTTCTGAACACCAGGCTGCAGAGGAGTAAGGCAGGTGCTGGCCTCCCAGCTGCCCTCAACTGGGTGCTGCTAAACCCAGGGATGTTGCAGTACCGGGAACTTGCCTGCCCTGTGCTTAGGGAGTTCGCTGCTTAGCTTAAACTGTGCTGGAAATCAGTCTTTCTGGATTGCAAACTTGTATTTAGCTGGACAGTAGGTACCCAGCTCCCAAACTAGGTGAATGGGCTGTGTTGTCTTCTCACTGCAATGACCTCGCTACTGGGTTTTCATTAGCTTACACAAGAAATATGTGGTGCAATACCATATAAAGATGCCAAGCCTTTCTTTGCGAAGAAAAGAGGAGCATTAAAATCTGTCATGTATAAATTGATTAAGTTGGTGGCTTGATAGCTGAGTTATCCCACACCATCTGAAACAGTTCAATATTTGCCTTTAAAGGCAGTGGCAAACTGATCAACTGCAGGATCCTATGCTGCTGAACTCATCCAGAAACCTTGCACAGGATGACTAAACCAGATGTTCTTTGCTTTGAAATTCAGAGGAAACTTTACTTACGAGGTATTTCTCAAGAGCAAAATGCAGGACGACTGACTCTGCACACGCGCGTAACGGCTGCTTACCTTCAGGATCAACAGGCCAGTTGCCAAACTGAACACGAAGATTTAGAAACAGTTTTGCAGAAGCAGGATTAGGAGATTACAGCACTATACAACAACACAGCAGACAACGGGGCATTATTTGCAATGGCATTTGTAAATCTAAACATCTGTCCTCATAGGAAATGTAAGCTTACTAGTTTTGATACTGATCTTCACCTTTCCTGAAGTATACGAATTTCTCAGTCCCAAGTGATTGATAGGCTTTTTTTTGCTTTTTGTTGCTAGCAATAGATGTAAATTCCTGACCAAATGTCAAAATACAATAGATAGTAAACTATCATGATATTAAAAGCAAAAGGATTTATGAAAAGTACATACTGAGACTACTAAAGCCAGGAGGAGTATACAGTGGAATTTCAAAGCAGCCTGTGATTTTACTGTATAACTAATATATGAACATGTAAACTCAACAACAGTAGATGAAATAAAGGAAGGGAAATATATGAATAAAAATTACATTACATTATTTTAAATCTAAATAAAAACTATGCAAATTTAAGTTACAAAATTCTTATGAGAAATAAGTACTGGTATGCAAATTTACCCACAGAAGATAAACTCTTCTGATTGAAGCCTTTGCTAAAATCTCTGAACTCTCTAAATCAAAGTAAGCTTCTTAAAGCATAAGCAAATTCTCAGCCAGCATAAATCTCTCCAGCTTTAGCCTAAACTGAATTCAGTGTGGCTGAAACAAGCTTATATTCTCTTGCTCCCAAACATGAGGGACATAGTCTCTGTTACCTGACCTACATTAAGCATAACACACACAAAGCACTGTAAGCTTTTAGAAAGTATCTCGCTCACCTGTATGTGCTTTACAGTAGACCTTTCTGTCAAGTATGACTGAGTGCATTACTAGTGAGCACCTGGGGAAAAATGTATTTGAAGCTAAAATTTTAAGTGCTGTAAAAAATCGGAAGATCTAGATTATTGCAGATTTATGTCTCGCTGGAGGTATGCTAAGAAAATTGTAAGGTAGAAATCTGCCAGTTTCCTTGGTGATCCACACTGGATTTACATGCCAGTGCATTGGGAACAGTGACAAGCAGCAAGTGATTGTTGAATACCTGATGTTCTTTTGGAAGAACTTTGTATTTGAGTTCTGGTTTTGGAATGATTAAATGCTGAGAAAACTATTGTCAATGAAACTGAAGGTAGAGACAAGCAAATCTGCAAAAACTCAGGCACATAAGCTGCTATCTAGGTTTCCTAGATGTAGATTATCTACACAATTGGGTAAAGTATGTAGAATATTGGTAGAATTGCTCATATTTGCTGGTCTCCAAGGACTAACTTTAACAAAAATCTCATGATTGGGACGTACTTCTTCTTTGAACTCAAACCCTGACTGCTTTTTTATGCCTACAGCACTATACAGAAAATTTCAAACCTCCCCACAATACCGGACCAGTGTTTTCAGAGGGCTGGGGATCCGGTTTTGGAGCTCAGCTTGTCCTCAAGTCAGAGGTGCCTCAGTGGAAGGATAGGCTTGTTGGTTTGGTTTGGTTTTCAGCTGGAGAGTAGTTTGAACTGTTCAGGTCAAATAATTTGAAAAGAAAAAAAAATCAAATAATCTATATTTTGCTAAAATAGTATTAAAAAAGCTTGATCCAACATCCACTAAAATCTATGTCCCTCATTTCAAGCATTCACTCAGAAACATTTTAGGTAAGTCTCTGCCAGAAGAAACAGGGCAAACGCAAGGTCTCTTTTCGCGTTATGTAGCTGGTGTTACTGCTATGATCCAGAGGGAAAAGAGAGGAAAAACCCTAGGTTTTGAATGAACTGAACCAAATCTTTTGCTTGTGAAATTCAGCTGGGTAACAAAATCTCATTGTTAATATCAATCTCAAAGTCTTAAGAGAGAATAAAACTACTTGGGTGGATTATTAGTGGTTTTATTAATAGATTAGGAAACCTCAAATTACAAACATCTTGACCTATCCATAGAGAAAAGTCTCTGAGAGCCATCTGCTGAAATACCTGGTTAGATTGCATTGATATTCCTACGCTGTCCCATATGCTTTTCTCTCTCCCTTTTGTATCAGCTTATTTTGAATTAAAATACACTTTGCTAAAGTCAATAAAAACTTTAATCAACCATGTCAAGGAGGCCAAGATTTCAGCAAGTTGGTTTAATCATAGAGATAAAAAGCAACTCGGTGTTGCATCATTAGCCTGTGCATGGGAATATATTTTTTCATACTAAAGAAAATTAATAGGAATGGCAAATACTCTAGGCAAATTTAGGCAAATGCCACTGAGTCCTGCATGCTTTATTAGAAAACTAATTAATAATCAGCACTGACCAATGACTTCTGTAGAAATATTTATAGCTCTCTTCCTTACTCTGTCATTATCCAAGGCTGCAGCAGTTTCCCAAATCTGTGTGTCACACTAGCCGTGATTATGTAGGAGCATTCAGGAAGATTACCTGAATTAACTACAGGTGTGACTTTGAAGTATATTAATAAAACTCCCTTTAATCCTGTGTGGACACTGGTTCAGAATTAAAGCACTTTTAATTTAAGTTTGCGTACTTTACTTCAGAAGCTAGGTAAACAAAGTGAAACCAAGGTCAGTTCAATAGTAACAGTATATATATAAGGAGTAAATACAATTTATTCTACTTTTTAAAGACTCTTGAAGTATAGTAAGCAAAATTCTTAATGGCAAAATGCTTCATTCTCAGTAAAAGATTCACATGTACTTCTATTGAGGTGACAATAACTTGCTTTACAATTATTTTGAATTTCCAACTTTAACAAGTCTTATGCTACAGAATTCTATGGAAAATACCTGGGTATAATTTCATGAACCATAACTCTAAGTCCAGCTGTCACATAATTGGCTCAGATTTGTTGTTTAGTTAGTATATTGTTACTTTTTCCAATTCCCTTCAAACTTTTAATTTCCCAGTGCATTTGATTGCATTCTTTTATTTAACTAAAATTCTATGCCTCCATAGCATACTCCTATTCTATGTAAAATTCTATACTTCTGTAAAGTAGAAAACAAGCATATTTCTTAGTCTCTGGACTGGCATTCCACTGGCATTCTCATACTCACAGTCCAGATTGCTGAATGTTTAAAAGGACAAGAGATCATGTCCCTGCATAATGACAATATGACCTGAGATGCTCAGTAGTTTGGGCTGGACCTTTATCCTTTGCCAGCAATAAAAGTTAAATTGCTTGAAGTTCCATCATCCTCTGAAAGTCTGTGCTAGAGCAAGCACACACCCCAGCGCTGGGCACCCAGGCTATGTGCAGAGGTGGGTGGGAACTAGGGGGCTGTCCAGGTGGGCACAGGGCTGTCCTGTGGCAAGGAACCATGTACTTTTTGTGGCAGACGGCCTTGTTCCACCAAAGCACAATGACTAGACTTTTTTGGGTAACCTTGTCCTACATTATCTTTCCCATCATGCTATTAACATTCCTAACCTTTGTTCTGCTGCTTAAAAGCAAAATTTTCAGTGTGAGGTTTTTATTAAATTTTAAAAATAAAGGAAATACTTTTCATCACTGTAAGAAGTTGAATCCGTAGTGAAAACTCATGGAAGAGAAGTGCATCAGGTTTTATTAAAAGCAAAGATGCTGATATGGCCTCTGGAATAGGAAGCTGATGCTGGCAGGATATGCCAGGGGAAGTGTCACCCTGAACTTCCTCTGTGCCTTGTTTCTTTTCTTAAACACCATTGTCAGAGACAGGATGCTGGGGCAAACGGACTTTTGGCCTATGCAGCCATACTAAAGCAAATATCCCTTTACTGTTCCACAAGGATGTTTGTCTTTTAGCAATATCGCTTCTCATTCCTTGGGTCTGCATCTCTTCTGTTTTCCTCATAAACGTGGCTATTCCTACAGTTGCACCGTAAATAGCCTTACACATTCCCTTCTCTCCAGGGCGAGGAGATTCATACTCTTTCTTTCTCTCCAGTCAGAAGCACGGTATTTAAGTGTCTTCTCAATTTATGTGAAGCAACTTCTGCAATGCCTTCCTGCCTGCCATCTGGGCTAGCAGTGGAGAAAATAAAAGTATTTCTCAAATACGAAAGATTCATATCACATTGATGCTATAGCAAAAGATATCAAAACCACAACGGGATAATTGCTTTGAGGGAACAGGGCATTGTGGAAGTGGAAGATTGTTAGGAAAAACATAAATGAGGCAACGTCTACGCTCCTGTTCTGCTGTAGGCTGGATAAAAGATGCTGTGGCTTTGGGGAGGCTGGATCGCTCAGATGAGAATTTCTGATCTCTTAAAAAGATGTGTTTGTAGATATACACTCCTTGACTACTTTCTGACAGTTCTGCAACAATACTTGCTAGTGTAGATGTGCTATTGGAAAAGAAAGTGAGCTAGTGGATAAACGGCAAGAATGCAAAGTCAGGAAATTGCTGCTTGCTTTTTAACAGATTTGACAAAGCTTGCTAGAAAAATCTGTGTATTTTGGCTTCCAGCGTATATAGCACTTTATTAGTAATCATGATTCTCTGTTTGATTCCAGTAATAGCAAACTTTGAAAAAGAGGTGGAAGATAAGATGCAGTTTCCAGCTATGAAGTTGTCATTTGAGACATACGTTGTCAGGATTAATTCACTGATACATAAGTGAGTGCTTTCAGACCCCTGCACTGAGGCTGCACTGTAAAGGAAGTATGTAATTTGTTTTCTCACATCCGAAGCCCATTATTAATATAGCAAATAAGGAACATTTTAAACGTCAGAGAAGAGAAGATACAAATAAACAAAGTTCTGTCTTAAATCACACATGACATATAAAAGAGCAGGCTTTAATCACCCCTAGATTAAAGGATATTTATTTTTCCTTCCAACACATTTTCGTTACTGATCACTTGAGATGTTTGTAACACAACGTACAGTAAACACAGGACCTATTCATCAGCCTCCTCCCAGTCATGACCAAAGTGGCCTTTTATGCCATCAGGAGAAGGAAACTCAATGGGGGGGACCCTGCCGACTGCATATTCTGCCCCCAGTCCCTCATCTTCTCATGTCAGCGAAGGGAGCACTGCAGGCAGCATCCACTGCTTCCCTGGGCACATGCCAGGAGCTGAGGGCTGCCCTCCTCCACTGCCCCTCAATCTATTTTTGAGTCTCTGACACTCACACACCTTCCCTTTAACCTTTCTTGTCCCCTGGAACCCTTTTTTGTTCTCCTTGTGTTTCTTTTCTTTCCTTCAGCCCTTTCTCTGCTCTGAGGGCTTGAAGGTTTGGTTACGGTTGGGCTAGCACCTGGCTCTAAAAGGCAGAATGACAGCTAGCATGGTTTAAACAGGACTTAATTAAAACTTTTTAGCTCTTTCCTGCATGGTCTAGTGAGAGCTTATGTTCTCACTGCATCACGGAGAAATACTTGCAGAATAATTGGCCCCCGGAGAGTAATATGCCGGTGCCTTGAGATTCTCCCTCCACACTGAGTAGTTTCCTTTGTTATCTTTCCATGGCTAATGTCAACCAGCAGCAGCGGCGTTGAATTGGAATGTTTCTGGGGTAATTCTCTTTGCCAACCACTTTCTTCTGCCTGTCTTTTCAGGGAGTTTTTTGTGAGAACTGGCCTCACAATGCTCTGAGCAAGGAGAAAACAGGGAAATGACTCTTCAGGGTCTTTGTGCAGTGAGTTTGGACCAAAACTACAGGTAAGAATTGGGTCCCAAAGAAAACTGAGGCCACCTCTGCTATAGCCTGGCATAGCCCCATAGTGCAGAGGCGTCAGTCATGGCCAGAGCAGCTGCACTGGTAGAGAGCTGAGTGCAGGTACATCAGTCCCCCGGTTTTCCCCCCAATAGACTTTGTTTTGCCCAGATAACGGTGGAACTGCAAAACAAAAGGCCCTATGTGTGGTAAAAGTGCTTTGCCTTTTTGGAACGCTGGTATATCCATGAAAATATTTCAGGCTGAGATCACCAGTTCACCAAGCAGAGAAGGCCTGAACCTGCAATCACAGTTTTACTGCTGGAGAGGTTTCTTTAGGTTTAACTCTTTACTACTTCCCCTGCAAAGCAGGTCACTAAGTAGCCTAGAGGATGATGCATGTTTAATTACATTTACTGTTCTTGTGTGAGCCTGGGCAATCTCCCTCAAGAGCACTGTACCCTATGGATTAAATATTCAAAAGTTAATCTCACAATTTTTCATTTTCATTAGCTTTTGGCAATTCAAAATTGTAAATGCCCTAGATTTCTTGAAAAAAGTGTTCTGACCAACATAACACGAAACACAGCGTAACTCAAAGCATGGAGGACTCACGCACCCATTTCAGATTATGACATTTGTTTCCTGCGGACAATGAAATTTTAGTGCTTCAGTCTTCTAAGCGCACTTCTATCCCATGTTTGTGTTGCTGAGAGCAGCACTGTTTCAGGTCATTTCATTTTAACCCTTTTGTGCCTAGGAAAAATTTTTGGAAAAAGACTGGTAGAAAAGAAAATGAATATAAGACCAGAAATGTTAGGTAGTGGTATGCTTTATCTAATACTCCATTTCCAGTAGAGGTCCCTGCCATTTTGATTTACATTACAGCAAGAAATCCTGCAGTAGAAAAGAATGGAAGATCATAAAGCTTTGTTATTAATATCTAGCTTATGAAAATTAGTGTATTTCCTGAAATCTGAGGCTAAAACATCATATTAGCTTTTTTGATTTTACTTCTGTTACCTGATGTTCTTGTTATCCTCATAAACTTCCTGTTCCTTGAATCCTACTTCAATTACATTCTTTAGAAATGAGTTCACACAAGTGTACAATTACACAGTTGAAAAATACCTATTTCCTTTTTCAGTTATAAGCGCATTAACTTTCAACTAAATGGATTCCTCCTTGTTTATATCTGAAGAGGCAATTCTATTAGGTCTATCTACCTTTTCAGTATTTGTATGTTATACCACTTCCTCTTATTTATTTCGGGTTTAATGCATAGTATTTATCTATCTTTATAAGAGTATTTTTCCATGTCTAACAGTCTTTGTCATCAGTCCTGGCCCTCTTCTATTTTTGCTATGTCATCCCTGGGGACATAAAATCTCTATAATAAATTGTAATGACAGAGTATAAATTAATTTAGCATGCATTTGCACGCACTAAATCCGCTTCCTCTAAGACTCTCGGTATTTCTTGAACTGACTTCCAGTTGATTCAACCAGCTGTCAATTTTTTTTTTAATAAGTGTATTTCCCAGAAGTATTCTGCTTTTCTCTCACACGCATTTTCTTTGGACAAAGGGCCACACTGAATAAGTGATAGGCCAAGTCATAAACAGCTTTCCTGTACATGTCAGTATCAAATATCAAATTGGTTTTGTTATCAATAAGAATGGAGCTTGGCTAGAGACCGAACATTTCCTTCCCCTTGCAGGGTTGGACCTCACTTTGGTTGGTAAGGCTTAAAACAGTCATATAAGAGTTTAGAAAATAATAGGCCATTTTGGAGTGTTTTCTGGCTCCTTAAACTGCTATATTTTACAATTAGTTTTAATTGGGAATTACACTTTAATTCAAAAAAAGTAAAAAGCAACCTTCTTCAAATTGCTCTAGCAGCTTTTCTGCAATACACGTGACTTGTGCACGTGTAAAGAAAGGTGAAACATAGGTATGTTATTTGAATGAGCTTGGACATGGTGATGACTCGCAGAACTCACGTACTGAAGTCATCCAGAATCCATATTCATAAAAATTGCATATCCTATCACACGGTATGTATTCTATCATACATATTACATATGTTTTAGCTTAAAGTATTGCTAGGGAACTGCTAGAAATCATAGAGAGAAACACAAAGAAGAAAGTCTTGCCTGTCCCTGGACTCTGTTATTGCTAGTTGCTGAACCTTCCTCTCCTGCAGTTCAGAAGATGTAGCCCTGGCATCGCTCATTTTTGTGAACTTTGGTAGGGTTATAGCTAGATGCCTACAGTAAACACCTAAGAAAGCGTAGATGAAAAAGGCAAAAACACACAGCATTTCTCTCCACCAATTAGAGAGGGAGAATAACTGAGATCAGACAGCCAGACATTTAAAATCTCTTGAGATGAATTCCAGCCTGGGACTCTGGCACTATCAGCTTCCAGAAAGTGAAAAACGCGTGCTTCTAAACAGGGGTAGGAATCCAGGAAAGGATACATGGACACGCCAGCGCCTGTGCTACATTCTGACACAGTGCCATAAAGACAGTTTTCACCATGGAGTGGGCCACTGCAGGAGGAGAAGGGTGTCTCTCTGAGGCTCGTGGTGCCTAACACTGATGGAAGTGGTGAACCTCATCCTGCCGGCAATGGTCTCCAAGAGCTTGGCTAAACGCTCTGAGTGCCAAGCGCCGCTGAGAAGGTGGCTGGTGGTGGCAGCAGTGGTGAATGTGCGGTCTCCAGCGACGTGGCTCACTGTCCCTGGGCTGCTGTTTGCTTCCTGCTTAGAGCACAGCACTGCAGCCGTGTTCACTTCCGCACAGCTGGCAAGCTTTTCGGAACAGGCAGCCGTGGCGAGGTCAGTCTGCCAAGTGGAGGGTGATAGACCCCTCACATAACATACCGACTGTGGCGCAGATGAGTGAGAGACGCCATGAATGGCAAAAGGGATTTGAAAAGCAAAACCTGAGGGCTACAGGGATAGATATGGTACCTGAAAACATGGTGCGGGTACCTGAGAGCGTGGCGATACCCAAAGGGCCTGCAGCCTGGAGTCACTGAGGTACAGTAAAGCCACGAAGTGTCATGCAGTTATTTGATATGACACAAGGGATCGTCTCTTTACTGCTCTTCCCTACCTTTCCCATTTTTGCTTTCTGTCTCCTGGGAGCCTGGTTTAGTCTGCCAAAATAACTCCACCCTTTTCTCCCCTGGGTGAGAGAGAGCCTGGAGCAAAAGAGCAAAGGAGAAACAAGTTTTTCAGTAGCATAATGTTTTGCCAGGTCATGAAGCTGCTGCTAAAACCATGTTGTCTGGCTTTGCTTTCAGAACAGCTCAGTCTTCATGGGAGACAAAGGCTGCATTTTCTGTTACTTCTCTTTTTTTCCCCTGCTCTGTTTGTGCGTGTCCCTTAAGGGAGACGGGATC
This sequence comes from Eurypyga helias, assembly GCF_000690775.1. Lineage (NCBI taxonomy): Eukaryota > Metazoa > Chordata > Aves > Eurypygiformes > Eurypygidae > Eurypyga > Eurypyga helias. Next base: position 2,119 of record NW_010243180.1, on the reverse strand, counting down.
AGCATTCAGCAGCAAACCCATCATTTTTTCCCTCATAATGATATTTATAAAGATGTTCATACCATTTTAAATATCGTGCAGGGAGTTTCTCAAACAGTATTTCACAGCCTTCCCGCACACACAACTTAAGGAAACATGACAATGTAGTTGCTTAGGGGAAGAAACTTTGAATTTAAGTGTTTTGTATTCTTTTTCATCCTAGGAAGTTCCAGTCTGCAGATGTCAGCTTCATACTCCGAAAAAAACCTATTGATTAGATGCATATAATTAATTTTAAAAGGAAATTATAAATTTGTAAGCAGAAGTCTGTAGAACAGATCAGCAGAAAATAATATCATTTTTAGAAGAAAAAGAGATAATGTTCAACGGTGCCTTGGGGTCTTGAAGGCAAATAGAAAATCTGAACTGAAATTCTCACTTCTCTTAAGTCAAGTGGAACGATTTTCAGTGACCAAAGCAAAGCCAGGATTTCACACCAAAGTCCAGAATCTTAAGGAAAAAAAAAATTAAAAACTTAATAAAACTAAAAAAGACCAAGGGCATGGAGTTAATTTTATTTGTGTGTATTGGGAATGCTGTGTGGATTTCTTCATGAGTAGAATAATGAGTATTTGCAGGATTTAAGCCTAATGGTAGAGTTGGTGTTTCAGGTAACGGTAAGAAAAACAGCGTAAGGAAGGCACTGCATTAAAATAATAGGGTCACATGGTGACTAACAACTTATTTGATCTTTTTAAGGGTCCAAAATGTTTGTTTACTCCTTAAGGTTACCTGAACATGCACCAATGTAAATTAGAAGCATTCAGCTCTGCCTACTGAATATTTTTGTTTGTAAATTTGGAGGAGTGGGAGGTTAAAGAACTAGTTATAAACTGACCCAGCCTTCTAGAGGAAAACCATGCTAAACCTGATCTGTCTTTAATAACTGAGAATGTGTTTTGTCTCCTAAACTCCTGAGATTTAGTTAATATCGACCTAAAATGTGAAAGGGAATTCTGTGCTACACTTTTTAGCAGTTTTTAGTCTTGCAGGAGAAGGGATTGAAAATGAGATAAAGAAGACTTTGTTTGGAAACTTACTGAAAAACTAGAGGCTTTTCCAGTCCTTCAGACACCGGCACACTTGCTCTAAATGCATCAATACCATTTTGAGAAGTTCATTTTCAAGATAGAGGGCTAAAAGTGCACTGATGTAATTTCCCATGATTTTAGGTTTGAGTGAAGAGAAGGTGTCTTTTGTGCAGTTAGGTAATAAATTATAGCTTGCTACCCAGCATTCCTAAGTCATTACAGAAATCCTTAATCAGCACGAAAGCGAGATTATAGTTAAAACCACGATGTCCCTGAAGTTAGCTGTTAAGGATAAGGGTGTTTGATGGCAGAAAAACTAGTGCTTTTTCACTGATTTGTAAACCTTGACTCCGTGGGTGTTCATACGCCACTGATGGGAGTTAAGGTGACTCGCCTCACGCACCGGCAGCACACGGAGCAGACATTCCAGTCCCGGGGGTAAGCTCTTCTCCGGCGAAGCAGGTAGGAGCACACTGCAGCCGAAAACACCCTCAGCAAAGCATTGAGGTCAAACCAAAGAGGTCAGGCGGTCGAAGCAAGGCTTGCAAGTCCTTCAGGAGGGATCCTTGAGGGTTATGGCCTTTCACTAGAGAAATCACAGCAACGTTAAGCAAGCAGAACAACCCAAAACGGCTTTTTAGAACACCTTTACAGTTCTTTGGACATCTGACCTTAACTCAGAGTTCAAAATAATGGATGAGTGCCTGGATGGGGATTTTTATGGAAAAGCGTGCTAGTGCATCAGTTTGAAAACAAGAACCGTCAGAAATACTATCCGGTACATGGGGATGTATATCTGGATGGTTCAGCCCTCAGACTGGGAGCTACTGGGACTCAAGGGACTCCAACCAGACGTTCCAGGCTTCCTGTCCCGGCTGGTGTGCTCCGTGGCAGGAGGGAAGCAGGAGGGGAAGGATTGAGGTGCCTGGCTTGGCCTGGGCTGCGAGGCACTGCTGTGCAGCCTGCCCTTCTGGGGCTCACCCCGGGCGATCCCTGGGGGAGAAGGGCCGGTCGGTACACGGGTGGGCACGCCCGGACCACCTGAGGTG
>NW_010243179.1:0-31771 GCF_000690775.1 Eurypyga helias | reverse complement strand
GTCAAGCATTGGAACAGGCTGCCTGAGGAGGTGATTAAGTCACCATCCCTGCGGTTATTTAAAAGATGGATGAGGTGCTTGGGGATATGGTTTAATGGTGGATTTGGCAGCATTAGGTTAGCAGTTGGACTTGATGATCTTAAAGGTCTTTTCCAACCTGGTTCTAGGAGGATCAGGAGAGATGGCAGCTGAGGGAAGTGAGATCTAGGAGATTTGGAGATATGGTTTGCGTAAGAAATAAACAAACTCACAATTCCAACATAGACTTTAAACAAACACAGGAAACAGAGTGGGCAGTTACGCACTCAGGTTTGGATTTATCTCATCTGACTGTAGATATCTAAATGCTGGGAGTCTAGCCTGAGCTAGTCCAACCTTAAGTGGAAAGGAGGCACTTCCAGAGGATGCTGTGCCAGCCTACAGTGGCTGTGGTGGACTTCATGGTGAGAAGTTTCTGTCTCTTTTTGTGATAGTGGGAACTTACTTTAATTACTTTCCTAAGTTTTGGATGCCTGGAGTTAGGTGAGATGACTCCTACCACAGTAAGCAAAGCAAGACTGAAGTTCTCCCCAATCTTCATATTTGTATAAAAACTCCCGTTTTCATAGAGTGTAGAAATGAAAACTTGTTCCTTTGACGATTACAATTGCCATTGGCAAAGATGCCATGTTGGTCTTCCTCATAGACAGTGCTTTGGAAATAGAAACTGTCTGAAAGCATTGGCATTATGAAATCAGTGATACAGTGCTTCACGTTGAAACCTGTCTACCTTGGGTTTTCAGCATGGTGTCAGTGATGGTCATCAAGCTGGATGGCTTGGGACATAAGTGCACGTCATTCCCATCTCCCCGGCTGAAATTCAAACCAGACTTTTCAACTCTATCAGCTCGGTGTTAGAAGAGGGACTAAAATTAAGATAACACTGGAATTTCCAATGCTTACTGATACAGTTATTACTAGTGGAGTAGTTTGAAGAGATGGGACTGATTTGTGATTGATATTATGAAAAATGTTAGAATGACTGCGTCTGGAAGCTAGGTTAAATTAAGAGTTTCTGCAAGTCACGGTGGCTAAATTAGAGGTGGATGCTTTTTGCAGCTAATGTCTCACTGGCTTGTGTAAACAAGTTGGTTAATCAGCAGAGAGAAGCACGTCCAGAAGACGTCTAATTTTGCACAGCCCAAATGACAGTTTTAACTAAAATTATGACAAATACAAGGATTGGATTGCATTAAGGAATTGCTCTTAGTTCTCTGCTTATTTAATGTGTTAGCCCTTACTGTGTCCTTTTTTCTAGCTCTTATGTAAGAAAGCGTGCTGCTGAGATAATTCAGTCACATCCTATAATTTTTCAGACCCTGAGGTACCATCAGTCTTTTCACAGAGCCGGAGATCATGCTTTGAAATTGATACTTCCTCCAGCTTCCCTCCAGCTTCATCAGATTGACTTTATTAGACTTTTTCTTAGGTAGCTCACTTAGTGCTACTTTCACGTCCATGTTTTAACAGAATACCTGGAAAAGCAAAATAACTTTTTGAAATTCAGGCCTGTTCCTACAGAACCACTATTAAAACCAAAATCTTTCAAAGTGCTTAGGAGTGCAGAAAAGCGAGTCATACTGGAGCGAATGTTGATTTCATTCATTACAAAGCAGAATTGTCCTTTTTTATTTCAGTGAGAGCAGGGTTGTCACTCTAAATGATAGGGAGAAATGGAATGCCATAGAAAGGTCATTTACCATCTGAGTCATCATTTACTTTATGAGTATTTGGACTGGGAGCAGAATAATCTTTGCTTATATTCTGTTTTAGAAATAAACACTGGAAATTTGCTGTGGTAGCATGGATCAGTTGCTCTTTCTGTGTGTTGCATTAAACTAAAGTTTGGCTTCTCTCTCATCAAAACCAATGTTTCTGTGTGCTACTTTGGGAGTAGAGCAGAGCTAGATTGTGCCCTGATGCTCCTTTGGTATACGGTCTGCAGTGGGGAAGAGTGAATAGAGCTCCAGTGTTTGCAGACCTGCAAAACAGTAAGGGAGAGTCGCTGCCTCCTGCTCCACAGGGAGCCCCAGGATTGGTGGAAGGATATCGTGAAGAAACCGTGTGCGCCCAGGAGAAGAGATGTCCAGAAGGATCAAAGGTGGGGAAAGGAGTTATCAAGATGGGTCAGGGAGGAGCATTTGTGGAAATATGGAGAGAAATTAGTGATAAATGGGGCTGGTTCCAAGCCCAGCACCTGATAGCCACAGTCTGTCCTGTCATTGTCTTAAACTGAGTCTGTGCTTGCTAGGGACTGGCACCCAGCCAGGAGCTGGCTGCATGTGGGAGGTATCCCCACATCCCATGGTCCCCCAGATTTGGTTGTGCATGATTTATTCTGCTTCAGCGTAACGACAACTGGCCAATGAGCAGTCAGCAATGCATAGAGCAAAACCATATATAAGTGGTCATCTCTTGTGAGAAAGTGGAGGGGAGGTTGAAGTGGTTAAGGAGGAATGGCTGTGAATGCAGCCTCAGAGCCACGTGTACAGCAAGGAGGGGATGCTGTAAAACATGTAGGCAGTGTCACAAGCTGTCATGAGCCAAGACAGCCTGACAGGCCGACACTAGCTTCAGCGGGATATAGGTCAAGGAATAGCATCCTATGTAATTGTTGTCTTAGTAGGTTATTATTAAAGGCTTGAATTGGTAGGATTATTGGCAATTGGAGCAGCCTGCAACCAGATGAAATTCCCCGTTTCCTTCCATTGCGCAGAGAAGAGGTGACCCATATCTGCCTGGTGGGGTGTGCAGTGGGACTGTGTGCTGGTTTTGGCTGGGATAGTTAATGTTCTTCATAGTAGCTAGTTGAATCACAGAACAGAATCATAGAACAGCTCAGGTTCGAAGGGACCTTGAAAGATCACTTGGTCCAACCTTTTGTGAGAAAGGGAGCCTTGATGAGATTATTTCAAGAATTGCATCCTGAAAACCTCCACCAATGGAGACTCTACCATGTCTGCAGGGAGGTTGTTCCAGGGAATGATTGTTCTCACTGTGAGAAATTTCTTTGTCCGTATGAAACTTCTCCCAGTGCAACTTGTACCTGTTCCCTTGTATTCTCCATGTGGCTCCTTGTGTAAGGAGAAGCTTCCCTCCTCTTTGTAGCCATTCTTTAAATGCTGCAATACTGTGATGAGGTCCCTCCTGAGCCTGCACTTGGACCAGATCTTGTCCCCCAGTTTCCCTCGCCTCCTCTAAAGAGGTCTCCATGCAGAAGCAACCTACAGGCAGGGGGTGGGTGGGGACTAGCAGGCTCCAGAATCTCCTGACCCACAGCGCACATATCCCACTATTGTTCCCTCGGCACAATGAACATAATCTGCCTGTCAGCCCGGTTGAAATCAGGGGAGTGAGGCTAATGTGGGATTTAGCACTGCTTTTTCACCCGTCCTTCACCAAATTGCATTTCTGTATGTTACATGGGAAATGGTGTGCAGTATCTTTCTTTTATAATAAGACCCAATTTTATCAGATAATGTTGCTTCTTCCCCTTCTATCTGCAAACGGTGAATATAAAGCTTCAGACAAAAATATTTTTCTAGTGGAAGGTGTTCCTGTCCATGGCAGGGGGATTGGAACTAGATGGTCTTTAAGGTCCCTTCCAACCCAAACCATTCTGTGATTCAGTTTGACATAAAACTTACTGTGCGAATATGGTGGCAGGTTGCAAATTAAGCAACCCAAAACTCAGTCAGAAAGTGTGTGGTATAGAAAGCTCAAAAATGTATCTGTCCACAGTAGAACTGTTAGTTGCAGAACTGTGCAAGAAGTAGCACAGTGGCTCTAGGCTCCGGGGTCGTGTTTGTGTGAATGTAACACATTTCTCCTATGAATGTGGTGTTGAAAGATAATTGATTGCAGAAATTGTGTACCCTGCATGTGAAAAGGGGGCAACGTGCTGATGTATCTCATGAGGATGAAGCACAATTAGATTTTTATCTAAGAATAAATTCTTAAGCTGTGACAACTTCACCAAATTTAACTAATTTGCACCTGTTTAAAGTACTGAGACTTTAGCACCAGCACTTCAGTAATGTCAACACCTATATATATTTGAAGTAACTGTATGATTGCAATAAAACAGTGGCTAGTTGCCTCTTAATGCCAAATTAAGCAGAATAAATAAAAACAGGAGTTCACTTTTATATTTCAGAGTAATTATTTAAGACAGTTTTATATGCTCTAGAATACAACCTAAAAAAGGAAGAACCTTTGGAAAAATCCTTAAATTATTGTTTGTAATCCTTTTAGAAACACCATTTCCTGTAGCATTAGTGGAAAGTTAGTAAATTATAATTTAATTAATGATTGGAGGTGATTCATCGTGGCTTGGCTAGCAAAATGAACTACTATTTTCTATATTATTTTATCTTGCTTTTGCTTTTTGGTGTTGCTATAACAAGCAGGCATTGTTATTCTGTTTGTACCAGGGAATGGAAAGAGAAATGAGCCATAGAAATCCCTTCTAAACTGTTTTTTCTCCTGTTCCAAACATTTGCTCATTTCCGAGCCAGGGAATGTGCTTGTTCTCCTCCTCCATTCGATGACACAGATAGAGCAAATATCAGCGTGACAAGCGATGCCAAGCAGGGCTGCATGTGCTACAGATCTGCAGGGGGGAAAATAGCACTAAAATGCCAGTTTCTGATCTAGGGTTATGTCTTCTCTATTGCTTAATGCCCTAAAGATGAGGAATATGGCTTTGAGTAAGTGGGCTGGAAGCAATATGGCTTTGAGTAACTGGTAGAGGTGCAACAAGAGATTATTGGGCAGTCAGGGAGCTGCAGAGCAGTGATATAGTGTTTTTCTTTTTTTTTTAATTGATTCCTAAAATTTTTGAGATATTTATGCTGGAACTGAGCAATAAAGAATATCAGTTGATTTAGACATACTCCAAGAAAAAAAAAATCTTTCTGCTTGTTTTGTTGGTATTAAAGTGAGCTCAGAGGTGTAATTTCATTTCAGATGTTACTGATGAGAAATTGTAACCTTAGGCAAACAGGGGAAAGACTGAACTTTCTGGTAGTGATGAATGAATTGCTAAGATCAAAACTTGGCTGAACTAAAGATCAGAAATTAATGCAATTGCAAGTTTTCCACCTGGATCAATAATAGTTTTACTGGGGGTTCAGTGGGAACATGGTGAATTCTGACAGGACCACATTTCCAATGATGGCTTCTTTTTTATCTTCACTTTCAAAACAGCACTCCATGTTGTTGGCAAATTCCTCAGTGATCATTGACCAAAATGAATGTATTTAAGTAGGCTTTGGATCTGACCTGCTGCTTTGCAGCTACATCCCTGTATAGAGATTGGGATTTGGAAAGCAGGTGGAAAAATTTTTTCTGGCATGGTCACTGTGGGCTAAAGGCAAGGATTCAAGTGCTGGGAGTGGGTGCATGGGACACAAAGAGCTGGAGGTGAGGACGTGTCTGAAATCCCCTCTGCCCTCTGGGGTAGGTTTCTTGTTCAGGGCTTTACACTTCGGATTCACAGTCTGGATCTTGAACCTGATTACAGTGTCTCCTCACTTTTGAAAGCCTGAACAGAGCTGTCTGTGCAACAGCTGGGGTTGGACTTAGAGCTGCTTGAGCCCCTGAGTAAGTGGAATTGTGGACACACAGAGTGAGCTGCATGGCCTTGCAGCAGGGGAGCCTGGGCACAGGAAGGGAAGCCCCTCTCTAGGTTTCCTCCATCAAAGGTGCCAAGGACCGAAAGAGGTCTCTATATTCCTGTTTCCTTGGAAAGCAAGAAAGGTAACTCTTCAGATGGACTGGGTAGACACTGAGTAAAAGCAGTCAGTACCCTGCACTCGCACAAAGGAGGTAAGCTCTGAACAAGCACATATAGCTGCTTTACCATCCACTACATATGGAAAAGGTGAGGAATCAAAGGCACGTTCTGCAAGTCCTCTGTGGAAAGCTGGGAAATGGGAAGTGAAAAATCTGCACGCTCTGCCTTTGGATGTGCTGAGGAGCAGGTGTGAGAAGGGAATTTTCAGCCTTGCAGCTTTGGACTTGTGTGTGACGTTTCAGGCACACAAATCTTTCCTTAGACTTAGTCCCAGGCCTCAGCTCTCAAAATCTTCCATTTTTTCAGGGGTTTTGTGTGCATTCATTGCTTTTTCTTTTTCTCTATAAGACACCTCCACAGTTTAAGTTCTGGATTCTAGTTAAAACACATGGGAGATCAGGTTGAATGTTTTTTCTGAATAGCACCCCACCCCCATTATCAAATGATAATTTTGCACAATGGGTAGCTTGGGGTTGCAGAACTATGGCAATGTCTGTGGAACTTTCCAGGACAGAGCGCAACAATGAAGATCCTTTAAGTCTATCTAATTACTTAGTTGATACTTCAGTTTATTCTCCATTTAAGCACTCAAAATTTCCATTCATTAAAAATCCAGATAATTTAAATGGAAATTTTGTGTGTAAACCAATGACAAACTAGTGTTTGGGGATTTCTTTCTCTTTGAGGGCATGTAGTATCAGCCCACACAGAAAAATCCATCTTTAAAAACCTGCTCTGTGCATTATCTTACTCACAGAAGAAATACTCAGAAATGGTCTTGGGATCTTTGCAAGTTCTGTCATCTTTTTTGCTCTATTCATGATTCCATAAATGTCAAGTTCATATTGTAGTTTAATTCCTCTCCTACTAAAGGATATAAATTAGGTTGTCTAAATCTGTGTCTACTATGTGCCATTTTTGGCCACACCAACTGACATTTATTGCCTCATTCTGTTTCTTCAATTTCCCTCCCATAAAATGCTGGGCTCAGATTCTGGGTTTTATCTCAGCAGTTCTCGTTACAGTACTGTTTCTGTTGCAGCCGGAATGCCTTCCCTTAATGCTATACATCCCATTGTCCTGTTTGCTTTCCTAGCTTACCACTAGGTATTAGGCAAACAGTTTAAGTTTCCCCCTCTCTCTCTCTTGCTCTTTCTCAAATTAGTCCCTTGTAGCACCTGACCTTTTAGAAACCAATACGTTTTGTTAATTGCTTGCCTTATCCTTATTACACGGCAGCTTTTCTGCTCCAAATGGCGCATGTCAGCCTGTAACCTCTATTCAAGCACATATTTTCTTACCTGACGTCTGCTCCGTTTGTTACTGGCCATCCCTATCAGTTTCATAAGGTCAGCAGGTTGCCTGTGCTGCAGGTTCAATTCTGAAGGTGTGTGACCTGCAGTACCATCTCTGTGGCTCTCATTGTCACTTTGCTGCTAGCCAGACTGATCCCTGTACCCTCTGACCTGTGTCATTTTGCAAACCGCTTGCTGGACGTGCCTATACTCTGTCACCTCATTGTGAGACAGGGTGTGGGGTTGTCTTTCATCCCTCTAAGGATTTTCCTGCACCATATTTATGGGTTTGATATGCCACTTCTTTTTTCCCCCATTATAAAATCTCTGCTAGAGGCTTTGTGGGTTTTATGTTTTATTTCTGCTCACTATTTCATGTGTATAGCTTTCTGAAGAATACTAGATGGTGCTTTTATTTCAGTTGTGGGAGTAAAAGGGGATAACATGCCCGTCGGTCTAGATCTAGGTCTGCTGTAGAGAGATCCCCCCAAGGAAGTTCTGGTTTCATTCACCTGACTTGCTGGCCAGCAGACAAGGGCTGTCATTACAAATTTTAGAGCTGAAGGGAGCTCTTTATTCCTGAGAGATAGCAAGGAGCAGAGCAGGACTCATGACCCAGTTACCTCTGGAGCAAGCACAGCTGCCTGCTCTCAGTCATGTACAGCTCAGAGTGGATCATCAGCCTGATCTCACACTTTAAGTTTTCCTGTTTCATAAATATTCAGTGTTGTCTTATACTTCAGTGACTTGAAATACAAGAGCCACAAATTGTTATTTTTCTCTGACTTGCTTGTGTGAATGTTTCAATTAAAGATGCCCATGTGTACAGCTCATTGCTGTGCAGGTGATAAGAAATGTTTTCTCATGCATGGAATTGAGGATGGAGGTGTTTAAGAACCAGAAGTTTAAATTCAGGCTATTTCTGAGTGGGAGAGGTTTTGGTAGGGTGTGACTGGTCACTGAGGCCATGATTGGATGACTGTAATAATGCCATAGATGCAAGAGAGGCTGCACCGACAGTTGGAAGATGTGGGTTTAGTTGTAGAGGCATCATTTATCCATCTCCATCTTGTTAAGCCTTTACCCTTTTACTCTTCATTTTCAAATCTACCATGTGTTCATCCTCTTTGTTTGGATCATAAGTGCTTGAGGGTAAGGACCATTCAGCAGTAGTGCCAACTTAGAACACAGCCACCATGTAAGTTCAATTAAGAAGTGTCAGAACACATAATTTCATTTAATAAATTATGATAGTTAAAAGGAAAAATTATCTTTTAATTTTATTTTTGTCCTAGTGATAAAACATTACCAAAATCTGTATCATTACATACTTAATTTTATTGCACTTTTGTTTATTTGTTTGGGATCATATTATCCTTAATAGAAAATCCAAATAAACACTAACCTGGGTCAAAACCACTCTAAGGCCTAAACAGCATCAAGCAGTACTACAGCGTTTTAGTGACTTAGAAGGAAAGATACCTTAAAGCATACTGAGAAAAATCTGTGAAATACTATGATTTCTTGCATTTTCCAGAATTTTCCAAGTAGATTTCGTTAATTATAGGTTGTTTTTGAAAAGTAAATTCCTTAACGTGTATTGACACTGAAGTTTATTCTCCATTTGCTATTAAACTGTTCTATATGCAGTTGGTTAGAAACTTAGTCCAGGGACACGGAATCCTAAACTCATAGAATATCCTGACGTTACCACAGAATACCCGTGAGGGTTGTTGAGTCCAGTTCTGGACTCCACACAGGGCAACCTAAAATTAAACCAACATGCAGATCCCAAGCAGCATGAGAATTGCTGTATGAAAAGAAGCACATACACGTAGTATATTGCAAAATCCCTGAATCTCAGATTTTTTAATAATGTGTTTTAAAAAAAATTTGATAAAGGTACTCCATGTTTTTTTGTAAAAGAAAACATTTATGTATTTCCATATTTAATAAAATAAATGTTTCCAAATGTTTTCAAAGACAAGCTATGGAAGAAGCTCAAAATGAGTCTAACGAGATGCTGTGAGCATGGGAGAAAGCAGCAGGATTAGACCATTGCCCTGAGTTACTGTTGACATTCGTGTTAACTTTTAGTGGGAAGAGATGTGCGAGTGCATGAAAAAACATGAGTTAATTAGGAACGGATTTGAAATCTTTTAAAAATGCCATTTACCACCAATGGTACCATCAGTTATAAAGAGTTTGCAGCCAGCTAATCCATTTCACCGTGGCCTAAATTCGTTGCTAGGCTGTCTGGCTGCTGTTTTACAAAGACATCAGGGAAGTCGTTGAGCTCAGTGATGTAACCTTGGTGGAAGGAAACCTGAAACAGTGGGTGGTCGAGAGCATTGCTGCGTCTACCAGAACTTGGCGTGAAGTTGCAAGAGGAGCCAAGCGCCTCATCCTTTCCTACAGCAAGGGCAGTGTGCTCTTACTACCTTTAAAACAGGGGAGTTACAGGTGTTCGGCTTGTGTGGATTTGAGAAATCAGGCTAAAGCTATTCTGCTTTCTGGATCATCTGCAGCAGGAGCGTTGGCAGGCACTGTCTGAGCTGTCTCACTCATGCTGCTGTCGCTGCTGTCTCTTGTCTCGCTCCCTGCATCAGGCTGTCACACTAATGAAGTGCAGGGGTCTCGTGTTTTGTGCCTGGGAAACACGTGAGTGATGCTGGGGTTTGACAGGAACACCACCAAATCCCTCTGAGCTCCCTGAGTGCGATTTCTCCTTTTCTGGAGCCAAGTGGTGAGACCGCAAAGGAGGCTCAGGGATTACACCTAGAAGCGTAAATACAAGTTAGTACACTGTGTGACAGCATTATGATCATATAACCTCAAAATGGGAGTTACGTAGCATTTAGCCTTGAAAGGAGAAAGCCTGGCGAGCCAAGGGAAAGGCTGTGTTAGAGTGGAAGCGTTTTCATTTTTCCTGCCTATTAATTTACGTTCCTTTGGAGCGTTGCTATTTAGCAAAGTGCCTTCTGTGTTTTTGCCAAGCTGAAGTAGCTGCTGCGAAAAACTAAGTAGGCCAAATCCTGCAAATATCTGGAGAGCTCAGCCAGGGTGGCTGCTCCAAAAGAGTGCGGGGACAGATTTGACCTCACACAGCACAATAGTATTGAACTAAATAAGATATCGCCATAAGGTTTTTAGGCCAAAGGTCAGTTGTCGCAAGATAACGCATATATAAGAATTTTAAAAAATGGAATAATTCATAGTTTTGATTCCATGTGCAGAATCTGGGATCTTCAGATCTGCTTTCTGGGTCTCAGGCCACATCAGCTGGGGGCTATTTAAAGTTATGGACCTCGTCTGGCACGGCCCAGGGCAGTAGCGTACTCACCATATAGATTTCTGAAGCTCCTTAACTGTCCTTATAGAAGTGCTCATTCTGTTCCAAGTAGTCAATACTGGACAAACAGTGTTTTGTTTCATATCCATTGCAAAATGTACAGACATTTTCTGTAAGTAATAAACCAAAGGAAAACATTCTGAAACTCAGGGGAATTTTTGATTTCTGCTTTAATTGATAGGCATATCTGTAAGATCTACAAACTATATCTGTTTCTGGCTTCTCATCATGAAATATTTTCAAATTTGATCATAATTGCATATAGATGCTTTTGAAGCATTGATGCTTTTATTTATTTTTTTTAATAATAAAGAGCATCCATCCCCTCTTATTATATAATATTTATAACAATTCATCCATAGTGAGCTGTTATAGGCTCAAAAAATGTGTAAGAGCTTCACGAAGCCATAAAACTTGCACTTGATTCTACAGAAATAAGCCAATTTTTCTCAAACAAAGAAAAAAAAGGAGTATTTCAAGTTTTAAACAGTAGCTTGTTTTTTGATGGCGATTGGAAGATACTGAACTTGCTGTGAAACAAATCGGCATCCAATGTTGAGGTCGATGGAGACTCACCCTTCAGCATTCATGCAGATTGGATCAGTTCAATAAATTTTAGTATGACTCAGCGCAAAATATTCTTCAACCTGAGTAGCAGAGTGAGCTTGCTGTGCTTTTTGTGCAGGGTGCTATGCAAGCTGCGTTGCTTTCACAGCCCTCCCTCAGCACCATCAGAAGCTGTGGGGACCTGTGTTCACATTTACAGCCCTGAGTAATTTGTTTGCTGCAGGAGAGAAAAAGCAGTTTCTTTGGTGCTTTGTAACCAAGTAGGCTGTGACTGGGTAAAAGATGGTGAGCAATGGAGGGGGGGGAGTGTTTTGGCTTCTTGGAAACCTGCAGGGAAAAAAATTAATCTGCATTGTGAAAAAGGGAGGTGCAATCCTGTTCCCATCCTGGCACTTTTTACTCCAGGTTTAGCCAGTGTTCTCCAAGCTATCAGTTCCCTTTCCAATGCATAAGCCACATTCATTACAAATTCAGTCCAAAGCGAGTAAGAGCTACAGATTTGAATCCTTGTATTCACATGATAACTGGGCAAGTAAGCGTTGCTTTAAATAGCTCAGCATAGTGCTGTTATTCCAGTGATATGCAATCCAACTCCATATGAGCAATCAGGGGAGGGATTTTTGGCTGCCAGGTATCTGCCTGCCTTTGGGAGAGAGACATGCTCACAGCATCTCCTTCTGAAATCAGTGCTGTGCCCTCCTACGCCAGGCGACAGGGACTGCATGGACTGGCAGAGAGGTTTCCCACCTACCTCAGCCCGTATTTCTGATTTTGTAGCCATTCAGTTTCCAGTTTTTCCTTCTTTAAGCCTTTTTTCCCTAGGTGCCCAGCACCACCCTGCAATGCCTGATGCAAAGACACTGGATCCTACATCCAGTCCCTCCGTGACCCTGCCAGTGGTGGCCTACCCCATGGACATGAGAGTGTTTCGGCTTCTGCAGGATGCTATTTTTACGTGGAGTGAGGTGCTGGCTCGCCTCTGCCTGTGCGTGGGTGCTGCAGGAGTCATCTGACCCCTGGGTGCATTGGTGCCGGAGTGTTCCGTGACGGCACGCTGCCGCAGATCCCGCTCCTCCACAGCTCCGAGGGTGCTCCTCACCGCCGGCCAGCCACGCAGCACCCCTGCTTCTGGTGCCATTTCCCCTCTCGAGGGGAATTAATGTGGGAATGCCGGAAGATGCAGGTACAGTGTGATGACTCCATGTTTTGGAGAGGCTAGACCTGAAACAGCTTGTTTTTCATCTGGAGCTGCGGTAACAAAATCACTGATACTATCATGAGAGTAGTTAGTCTGTGTTTACACAGAAACGCAGCAGAGTGGAGGAAGATGGTTAAATATTGATTTTTAAATTATGCTCTATATTCTTTTAATTATATGAGTGATGATTTGGAGATTATAATGATACTGACACTTAGCTGACAACTCAATTTGAAAATTTTCCTTATTTTATATAATTTAAATTGACTTCAGAGTTTATATCAGCTTCTAATGGAAAAAACTCCAAAGCTATTGCTTTATGCAGGTATATTGGAGTGCTGTTCCTGCATCTTTTCTCACTGTAATCTTGCTAAACCAATGCAAAAATAGCCCTTACATTGCTGCAGTTAATGGTTCCTAAGATTCAGAAGAGATTTTCACTAACTGCCTTTGGATTTGGTAAATATTTTTATTCTAATAATGAAGGCAGGAGGTTAGCTTGTGCTAGGCTTATTTGTGTGATGTGAATTTTGCACCGAGCAGATGGTGAGATCTGGAGCTCTCGTGTGCTGGGTACTTGTGCTGTGCTCCATCTCTTATGCACGATTGTGTTCACAGCTGCTGAATAACACCTCTCCTTCATCTCTGATCCCATAAACTCTGTAATTGGCAGTAAAAGCACAGGTTGCTTCAGTGATGCTGTCTGCCTGCTGTTCTGTGTTGGCTTTAGGTTTCTGGTTTGATTATGATCCATAGGTAGTGCTGGAAAAGGCATGCAGGCTTTTCCTTGGTGCTGGTGGAAAGGCACTGTAAAAGCTCTTTATTAGTTGTAGTAGGTATACATTTCAGAAAGGAATGGGATTCCTTAACCATGTTTTGTATTTTTTGACAACTTGAATAAATTCAATTAAATAAAGACTTATTGACATAAAGATTGATTGAATTTGCTGAATTGCCTGTCTTACGGTACAGGAACTCAACAGAGAAGCAGTCATAGTGCTTTTCTGCAGGAGAGGTAGCAGAGGTCTTGAAAAGAGCAGCGAGGATTTTTGAGGGGGGTGCGGCTGGACCTGCTGGGTACAGAAAAGCCCCACTGGGGAAGCAAGTAAGGTCATGTGTGCTGGGATGGGGATAGTTCATCCCTTGGTATGGCCAGCTGGAGGGCTACATAATGTGGACATTCATCAGGTTTCCCTTTATCCTTGTGAACTTCTGCTTTGTTGCGAGATGTATGGGAAAAGGTATTGTGTTACAATGACAAGGCACCCTAAAGCATGCAAATATGTTTGAAATGGCTTTTAACACAAGCTACTGGGAAGTACCATAAACCTGTTTACTACTAGTTATTTAATATGCTATTGCAAAACATCTGTTTCAAATACGTCTGCTGCTTGGGTAGGTTTGGTGTCCATGCATTTGGGCACATGTGCTCCCTCCTGCCAGGTGCCTGGGCCACCAGGGTGCACTTCTGGGTAGGGCTGGGACTGGAGAATTGCTCTTCCCTGCTGCCAAGCGTGGTCAGAAGGACGGATAGGGAAGTCTTGTGGAGTCCCTCTTTCACAATTGCTCTTTTTCTCATCCTTTCTGTGGAAGGGACCCCACGAGGTCCCATAATTAATCACCAGTTCTAGGAAAAAGAGAAGAAACCAAAGCCCCTTATCTAAAGTAAATTTATAGCTCACACCCATGTAGTTCTCTGATCACCACATATATTACTGTATTACTTATTACTGTGTTATATTATCCTTACCCCCACGCCAGCACTGGATGAACTCCTAGTCACTGTATTTTACACGAAGACACAAGGCAGGGAAGGAGCAGGGGCCAGCTTTAGGCACTTAAAACCAGGAATAATGCTTCATGGGATATTTAGAGGCACTTAAATTCTTGTTTCCTTTGCTTTCATCTGGGTGTTTTTAAATCCAACCCTGAGTGTTTTGACTGAGACAACACAAGAAGGGTTTGGCAAAAAAACAACTTGAACTCCAATCTCTAATTCCGGTCGGGTGCTGCTGCACTCATCTGCTTCTCCTTTAATCCTGCTCAAAGAAGATTGCAAATTTAATTCCCTCTGGGCTGCTGTGAACCACACCCTCCCCAAATCAATTAATACAGCATTTCAGCAATCAATACTTGTCTTGTTTCTCAAATACCTGGTGAGTAAATGGCATGAGTTTCATATTTGGTGGTGGGGTTTTTTATTTTTTTTTATTTTCAGTCACCACCTCTAGCTATGGAGATGAAAGGTTTCAGCATCAACACAGAGATATTTTCTACTAATTCCTTCAGGCAGAATAATATCTCTTATCAGAACTGTGCATTTTTGGTTCAGAGTTGGAATGTGGCCCGTGACTGTTGAAAAAAATGAACATTTTTGTGAACTAAACAGCTGATATTGGTTATTTTAGATATTAATGTCTTTTTGCTCAAGCAAAATATTTCCATGCTTGAGGTGAATGTAATGGGTTGTGAAGAGGGATGTTCCTGGTGAATTTATAGAGGAGCCAGTAGTGCTGCTAGTTGCTGAAGAAAGTTGATGTAGCTTTTCTCCTGGTGGAGGCTTGCTGTTGAAAGCAAATGATACTATATTTGTATGAGCCTGAAATGAAAGGCTTGCACTATTTTAACCCAACCTCAAGAACAGGATAAAAAACCCAACCCAAACCACAAAAAGAACAGGGAGGGGATCCCTTCCCAAACCCCTTTGGTTTTCCTTTTACCATTGTCTTTCAGCTGTGGTTCTGTACTATCCATCCAGGAACCTTAATGAGGAACTAGCACTTTCCCTGGATTGAGACGTATTTTTGGTGATTAAAAAAACTTGTTATTTGGGAATAAAATATTTAATTACATAAATGTTGTCTATCCATTCAAATTACACCTTAGTTTAGCTCACAGTATTCTTTAAAATGTCCATATGAAATATCACAAAAACAGAAAGCACCTGTCAGACCTAGCATACAGCTCTGGGGCCGCCAACCTAAGACATATGTGGACCAGTACTTGATTTCTAAGCTCAATAATGGTTTTTATGGGGTTTTATGCTAAATTAAACCAAACTGGAAAAAGGATTAAGAATTCTGCAGTTTCTGGCCATATGTTTCTTCATCAGGTCTGTATTCTACCATGAAGATTTTTCTCATTTGGCTACCCAAAGCCTGAGTTTTGTCATCCTCTGTGTAGACCTGTCCTAAATGGGATCCTTTGCCAAGGGTTTGATTTCCCTCAGCGATTTGCTCACAGCAGAGAGAAGATGATGAGAGCGCAGTGACATTTTCCATCCCAGACTTTGGAGTGGAGCATGACCAGGGACTTGTGAATCTTTTCCCTTCTGATACGACCATCATCTTGTCTTGTGCTGTTTTCAAAACACTCTTGTCTCGGCCAAATCTCATTCTCAACCCTGGCACCTCATCCTGGTCCCCACTGCTGTTAAATCCTACTTCGTCTAGCAATGCCAAAGGAGCTGTGTTAATTCAAAGGAGGATTTCTTTGACCACATATCATGGATTTTTTTGGATCTGGTGTACCTTTCACAAAGTCAATCTCTTTCAGGCTTCAGCCCTTACTCCAAGGTACTTCCAAATCCAAGGTGCTATGCTTTCTTTTTAACACTGAAACCCAATATATTTTATCCTATCCTTTTTTCCTAACTTTATAAAAAACTTAAACAGGTTGTCTGAAATTTTCCCTAAAGAAATAAGCTCAAGAACAGCAAACAGAAGGAACTGCAATACAAACAGTTGAAGTTTGGCAAAGCTATAAGCACACAGAAAACATCATTTTACAATTGCCATAGGGTTAATAATGAGGGATACCACTGTCCAGTCTTCCCCATGATACTTACTGTGTTTACTTGTCTCAAGCAAGCAGCATAGAAGTAAATCTAAGGAATGTACCTTACTTGACAATTTGTTTAACAAACCATTGCTAATTCAATAACCCCTACTTTATCCAGAATTAGAGAATTATGCACTGCATAGCCTATTGGAGACAGGTTGAGTCTTGACATCAGAAATATGTGAGCACTGGACATTAGGCAAAATTTTGACAGTAATGGCCCCAGCAGACAGGTCTTGTATGCTGATGAAGTGCTGGGGAAAGTGTTTGCTATACCTTTTTTGCCAGTTTTTGTCCTTGTCAAAAAGTATGTGCAGTCAGATCTTTTTAGGGATTAAGGTTTTGTGGAGATACCCCTGGTAGAGTAAAAGGCAGTTTGGGAGAAAGGGAAGTTTGGAGAATCAGATATTCATATTTCTCTTCATAAAAAGTAATTTAAAGTTAAGAAGTAAATTTCTCATTTTGTTAGATTCTGCAGATCAAGGTATAATGTAAGCATTTAATTTTTAATGGGCTCTTTAGTCAGTTGGAATCCTATGAATAGTCTGAGATCATTAAGCTCTATCAGTAATTCATTATTTCATTCATTAAATATGTTGATTGTATCTTCTGCTGCTTCAAAGACTGATTTTGATATCTAAAAGCATAAAAGTAGAATGCTGAAAATTGCCACGTAAACCTATTTCCTTAAAAACTATTAAGTTGACTAATATAGTTAGTTTGCCAAAATGGGGTCGGTAGTTGCAATTTCAAAATAAAGCGCAATATATTTTAAATTATTCAAACTTAAACTAATAGATCATTATTTACATCATTTTGTTGTGCTAGATAAGTATTTAATACTGTCTTTGGAAATACAGTTTTATAATGAGCCCAGAGGCACTGTATTCCCACTGGGGTTTTGTTTAAAATATTGATTAGCTTAGTTCTGAACCGAGAGGAAAGCAAAATAATTGTACATATGTCTACCATGTACATTTTAAACACGATTTGTGTTGCTTCGAGTTTAATAGAAGAATTCCAACAGAAATACTTAATCTATTCCTTCTAATTTGTTTTATTTTATAGCTGAGGGGTTTTTTTTTAAATTCCAAATCTTGATCCAGAGTCCTGAAGAGAAGCAAATGTGTTACTGCCCTGTAGCCTGGACACTGAGTACCACATGCAATGTGGAAAGCAAAACTTTGTTTTCTGTTACTTTGCAACAATTTTCAGTTTGCAACCATTTTCAAAATTGTTCCACAATTCACAAATTAACTTTTCAAAAACTCAATTTTCTACTCCTTTGCAACAAGCATGGTGTTGAACTCCCAGGTGCGTAAACACAAACAGAAAAATGAAGTTTTCTCTGGAAATGTGATAAAATTTTCACTTTAAGGAAAGGGGGTATGTTTGGTGTGGAAGGCTGCCTCAAGGCTCTCTGGTGATACATCTAGGTTGCTCTAGCACATGCTCTGTGGTGTGGCTGGGGCACTTTGGCTGGTAACTGCTCTGCCCATGGGTCACGCCACGGCATGAAATCACAGCCGTCTGCGTTCCTGTGCACCAGCCAGGCGCTGGTGCTTTTGAAGACATGCTGCTCAGAAAGCCTTAACCATGGGAAGAGTCAAGCATGAAGAAAAAAGGTCGAATGTTTAATCATTCCAATCAGAATTTTATATTTCAAATGTAACTTTTCAGGCCAAAATGTTCTGGGTGTGGTCAGCTCTTTTTAAGTCAAGTGTTCCATTAATTAAATGCTACAATTTTGATGCTTATCAGTAATTCTGAAGGGAGCAAACCTTCTTTATCCATCGTTAGGATTTTTTAGCATCTAGTCTACTAAGTAACTTGGGAAAAATACTGTGTTTCAGTTTATTACAGGGTTGATTCTTTTTCAGGGTGGGTCGTTTGTTTTGGGCAGGTTACAATAAAAAGAAACTCTGATGTCAAAAGTTTAGTATTACAAAGTTCAGAGTCTTCTCCATTTTCCTTTCAGGAGTAAGGCAGACATTCAAATTGACTTGAACCATGTGTGCCGTTTGCCCTGTGTAAATTTGAGCATCTGCCTCTCTATAAACTTCTAATTGCCTGTCGTGCTGAGTTGTTTTTATTGGAGATGTGCCTAATTATAGCCAGGGCTTCAGTAATAGTTCCAGAGTTCATGTTGCCTTGAGCAGGACCTTTTTGACAATCTCAGAATGAGTAATTTCTGCAGATAAGGCAGAATGCTAATGAGCAGTGAATAACTCTATGGGCAGATCAATCCCATATATCTCCTTGGGCGGAAAAAAAGCCAAACCACTTTATTTGAGGAGTATAAACTACCTGTTTGGGCAAAACTTGCAGGAAGTCCCCTGGAAGACTGAGTGGGAGACTCATCTCATTGAAATACTGACTCCTTTAAGCTGGTGGATGTGGAAAAGCCTTTTATGCATCACCACTGGGTTCAGGTGGTGGTGATGAGGGTGAGAATAGGTGAGGAAGAGCAGCAAGGTTGGATATTAGAGAAGAAGAGCTGGATAACACTCACTAATTTTGGCATCATCTGTTACCATATATGTTTGTAGTGACAGGGCTACCTATGTTGAAGGAATAGACATTACTGTCTGCCTTTTTTTTAGTTAAAATTAATTTTGTGATTTTTTTTTCCCAATCTTTTTTCCTTACAGAACTTTTTTTTTTTTTTTTCCCTGAAATGACAACTCTGGTATTAGAGTAGAAGTAGAAAGCAAAGATCTTGGCCGATCTGAGTTTAATCCAGCCTCTTATAAATTGATTAATCACGTTGCAGCAGTCTTATCCAAAAAAAATTACTTCACAATTTTTTTTTTTGACTGCTGATGAAAGAGAAGGGTTACATGGAAGTGACATGATCCCTGACTAAACCATGAAGGGAAATGCATCTGATTCCTTTCTATATTGAGTATATTGACCTATGAGAGGTTGCTCCATCTTGACTGGTTGGTTGATAAGTTTGTTTTTAAGCTAAAATTTTTAAAAAAATCAATCACATTGAAATAAGCAATCCAACCTTAGAATAAGCATGCCACATTAAAGAAGAATGTAATTAAGTATGTAGTTTGCTTAAAATGTTTGATATATTTTCCTGTTACTAGTTCTTTACATAGGAAAAAAGCCAAGTCTATTGAGTTATAGTTCATCTCCTTTATGATGAAGTGCCTTGATGTTTGCTGTCTAGACTCCTAAAGTACATTGCAATAAAAAATTTATGCAAGCACTGAAGCAGAATTGCAAAAATTAGGTCATATGTCACCTGTTCCACATAACATTATTGGGATGCCAATATACGTTGTTGTTATCAACAGCCCAATAAATGCAATTTCTGATTTACATCACAAGATGGCAGCAAATTTTTAATTCACTTAATATTTTACTAACCTAGATAAACATAATATCTTGAAATCGTAGTTTTCTTACAAAATGACAGCAAACTTTGTTTAATGATCAGATGTATGTGGTATTTACAAAGATGTCAATGCTTCAGAAGTATGAAGTCAAAACATCTACAGAAGTGTAATTCTGTCTTAAAATCAATTAAAAAGGCAGTTACCTTGAAATTTAAGGATCAATAGCTCACAATACTAAATTCCAATAAAGGTATTTTGGATAAAAACAATAGCTTTTATCTATAGTCTTTAATTTCTTGAAGGGAAAATGCAACAAAGTGGTTTTTACACTTCAAGGGGGAGGCTCTCAAGACTTTTATCATGTGGATCCTTTCCTCTATAAGTTATTCTGATTTATGTTTGAAATGTTTGCAGGTGTGAGCTTTGAAAATTACAAAATGGGAAGCTTGGCTCAGCTCCCTTAGGAGATCATTTTTCCTGTGCTGGCCAGTACCAGAAGTTAAAACTGTTTGATCCTTTTGACCTGTTTTGTCCCAGGTGTTAATTGTCATTATTTGTAGGTCTTAAAGAAGATGCATCTGATGGCCTTTAAAATGCTCTACCTTCTGTTTTCCTTGCAGTTTCACAACCACAGGCTGTACATAGCCAACTGGAGAAGCCATCAAGTACTGCAATTCTCTGCAATAACTGTGGAAACCCATGCAAAGGAGAAGTTTTGAGAGTTCAGAACAAATATTTCCATATTAAGTGCTTTGTTTGCAAAGGTAAGTGTTTGTGACAGCTGTTCCTATGAATAGGGTGTATGACTTCGTGGTCCTGGTAACTTCACAAACGTATTTTACAGTCCAGTCCATGCTTGAAAGGATTTACTGTAAACTCTGAGTGCTTACTGTAAGATTATAAACACTCTAATTCCTAAAAGTAGGGTATGTTTTGAATGGATATAAACCTGTGGAGTTTACTGTAGAGTTGGGACCTGAAGAAGAACTAGTTGGTAGTGAAACACAGTGTGGGGTTAGGAGGGAATTAACACTTATAAAGAAATTCAGAGGATATCCATTTCCCAGCTTTCTAATGCATGCCATGTAGTGGGCCATGGGCACATCTGCTCACACTCTCTTGTGTTGGGCTGTGATATTTGAATCCCAGTGTGACCCTCTGCTTTTCCATTTTTTGAGGGGAACTACTTGGTTTGCTCCAGGTTGGTGCCTGGTGATCTAATATTGACACATTGTGAATGGCAGAAGGCTGGACAAGGAAACAGGAAATTAACCAATACCACCCCCTTTCTGTCGATACTTGATGGTTTGATAGATTATCTGGAAATTGCAAAGACCTAATTTGTTTTGAGTATACAAATGAGTAAATGTTAACTGATGTTTACTGGACAACCTGCTTACTTCATTATTAAGCAGCACCTCAAATGACATTTATTAATCCTTGTAGCACAGCCTAGAAACATGAGCATGGCACTGGTCCCAGCTGTGTTACTGTGACTATTTCCATTTCTCTTTAGAGAAAATTATCATAAAGAAAACTGTTATAATCTGTCAGATACACTGCTATTTTTATAAATCACATAGGATTAAGTATGTAGTATTCAATACCTGCGTCAGTCTTTAATGAGATAGGTAGGATTTAATGTTCAGCTCAATAATTGTGTTTTTTCAAAATTTCACAGCAAGAAAAATGGGCATAGTGCACTGTCCTAAATAGCAAATATATTTTGATCACCTATTCAGAACCAGAATGGTATTTAAAGGAAAACACAGCCAATACATACGTCTTTCAAACTCTTTTAAAGTCACCTCTTCTTATGGCAAATTTTATTATCAAATTAGTTTTTCGGACCTAGCTCAGGAAGAGAGAAGCTAATTTGTTATTCAGGAGTCTTGTCTGCTGCCTGAATTCTCAGTAACATACTGGTATATGCTCCATATAATTATCTGGATGAAATTCAAGCCCTGTTTTATACAGATCTGCGATGAGCATTGACAAGTCCTACAGAAGAAATGAGACAATTACGCATCCATGTTTTCATTTCATAGGGCATCTCCTTCTAGAGGTTACCAGGTCACCTGCAAATGCAGCAAGCAGATACTGAAACTGTTCACTGATCCCAAATTTAGGCACTACAGAGGCTTTTTTCCCCTACCCCCGTGCAGAAGGTGGTGATGAACGTACTGTAGAAGCTGTTTTACCCCTACCTGTCTGTAAGAGATAAGGAGGAGTTGGTTCACTTCAGGCAGATCTTGGATTAAGTGAGAAAAAAGAAAAATCACTATGTTAACAAGGAAGAAGCAGGGTAGCGTCTGTCAAGCACCCATCAGACTCTCAGCTGGCGCAGGAGATAGTGTCAGAGACGTGGTTAAACTGCTTCTTGGTGTCAGTGCTCTTGGAGGGCTTCTATTCCTCCCTACTAATCATTTTGCTAAGTGCTAAGTTTGCACACATGGTTGGGTTCCTTTCCTCCTGATTATTTAATTACAATAATTCCTTTTATTACTTTTCAAGGGTTTCCATCTGTTTGCTGGCATCCTTCTAGTATTTGGTTTTGTTTTGTTTCTGGGTTTTATTTGTAACTTAAGGGGTATAAGTTGCCTTCTAGTGTGCTACCACGTTGTTACATGAGAAGATCTTTGGAACAGAACAGAGCACTGAACACACGTTTCACTAGCTAACATAAAGGGGAAAAAAATCAGGTTAGACAAATGTGATTTGGGTTTTTAATTATGTTCTCAAAGCAATGGATGAAAAAATATCATTAATGCATTAGGATTTAGCAATAAAATGGTACTCGGTTCTCCTGGTCAGTTGACCACTTACCTCCTTTCAGCCTTGGAGGAGAGGTTCGTGCCACAACCCCTTTTCCAAACCCCTTTTCTTGTCATGCTGCTGGATTGTTGTGCGTGGGAATGGTGATGATCCTGGGAATATATTTACCTTACATTTGACTCCTCCCTGCAGTGCATTTATTTTGATGATACTCAGCGGTGCAATTTGCCCTCTCTCACCTCATCTGCCAAAGATAGCACCTTGAAAGAGGCAGCATGTCCAGCATCCAGCACGGCCAGAGGACAGTCCCAGGACAGATAACCCTGTCTGTGGTCCGGCTGCACTGCCTGGCTAAACTGCCTGCCTGCTTAGGTTGACTGCTTCTGTGTCAAACCACCTCGTAGCTTTCATCAGAAAACCGTAGATATTTCTAAAACTGCAGAAAATTACACTCCTTCTCATAGTATTTACAGATATATGGTGATGGAGACCGCAAGCTGATGAAGAGCCCATGAAGAATGACAAATGACCATGTCTTGAGAGGGTGTCTAGAGGTATTTAAGGTGTGAATGACTTGATCAGTGACAGATGATACTACACTGAAGGAAGTCACAGTTACATTTCTGAACACGTGTGAGATGTGAAACCATTTCTTTGATAGTGTTAGATAAATTAGGAGGTTTCAGGGGGGGCAAAGACAATTGTTTCCTTGTTATGGGGTAGAAAGGTAGTTTCGTATATTGCCATACTGCTGTGCTATGGGGTCTGTGAGTTTCAGAGTGATAAGAGCAAGTATGCAGGTGCCTTGTGTATTTAAATTAAATTATATAACCAAGGAAGGTTAAAGTCACTCATTCCCATACAGTTCTTCTTACATTCCCCAGATAATGTTTCTCAATGATTCTAATAAATGTTTTAAAAATTGAATTCTTATTATTCAAGATAAAGATACACATCCAGATTAAAAATATTCATAGCAGTACTGTGGACATCTGCTAGTTTTGCTCAGTATCAAAGTTAGGGAGGTAAATAGGCATTATAGATAAGTTTTATACTCATGTCTCTTTGTATACATTATTTCTTGTTAAGGTGAACATCTAATCTGCTAGCAAGAGGCTGTAGGGAACATGGCATCTAGTCTCATTTCAAATTTTTACTTAATCTTTATTTTAAAATTTCTCCCATTTTAATGTGGTTTAATAAAAATGCAGTTATAGTAGAAGTATAGACTCAGACTATCAAATTAAAATAAATTGGAATCCCTAGTTTATTCTGAGGGTGTCTGTAAGGTCAGGGCTTCTCATACAGGGTATTTGACAAATACTCACTTGGAACTTGATAACAGCAGTGTAATTTAGGGAGCCAGTAGGGACACAGACTGATGTAGAGAGGAGAGATGTAGGTGCTGCAATTATGTTATCCTGGGCAGCCTCTTTGATCTTTCCTAAAGACAGAAATTACCTTGGTTTAGGACTGTTTGTCAAGTATTTCTTTTTCTGGGATGTGATAACTTTCTGGCATTTCCAAAGTAGCAGTAACCAATGTCAAGTACAATATTTAGAAAATATGAAAATAAATATATATATATATAAAAATCAGACATACTTTACAGTATTGAATATGGTCACTCTAGCAAACAAAATGACAGACAATCCATAATGCATTTCCAAATATATTTGCATGCAAAAAATCCTGCAACCTCCTCCCTTGTTAAATGGGAAAATCCATGCAAACCTGCAAAAAGCTGTTCTTTGTAAACATGTTAACATTTACTCATATGTATGTCCTTTACTGGTTTGATCTTGATGAAATGAAGTAAGCTTGCAATCCGAGCCATAGATATAAAAACATGACTACTGTGCTATAGCAGCTTTGCTATGTGTCTGCCTTGTTTTACCCTTCATCAAAATTCTGATTGCTGCCTTGCTAAGACAGCACGTGCAGTCTTCCATACGAGCAGTTCCAGTATGCTTTTTTTTTCTCCACAGACTTTCATCTATTTATTTGATTAACCTGTTAGAACATATATCACAGCAGAGTTGGGTATGTGGTTCTGTGGGTCAACATTTCTGAGTCTCCTGGCACTACATTTTCCTGGGAACTGTGCAAGAGTCCTGGTCTGGATACATCACTTTCAGACCATTTTATTCACTAGAACATACAACACAACCCCGACTTATATCATGTATCATGAAGCCATGTTAATGGGAAGGGCTAAGAATATTCTGTGGAAAGGTTAAAAACATCAAGTAACTTGGTAATAGCAGTGATTTCTTTTTCGATCATCTGCTGTGATATAAATAAGTATGTTAAAAGCTGCGCTGAGTAATCTCTGGGACTCGCGTTTAGACATAGCTATGGGGTTTCACATTTCGGAATGGTAGTCATTTATGGGAAGCTCACTAATAGGATTTCAGAGCCCCAACTCTGAGCAAAGCAGCAGCGGTTGATGGCATGTGTGGTATCTTAGGCACTGGGCGCGGAGTGTAGGGGCTCTTGTTCATCAGGCACTCTCAGCAACGTCCCCATCGCTTCTCAAGTACTTTAGGATTTGCAGTCCCAGATCACATTAACTCAGTATAATAGGAAAAGCTATGCTTTTGACGCAGTACTCTGAGTCTGGTGTGGGTTCAGGGCTGACTTACCAATGTCACATTAGCTTAGTATTTTATCTTGCTGAAATAAGGATAATAATGATGATGACAATAATAACTTCTGCCTATGCAAAAGTGATTTATTGCATTGGCCATTGGTTCTATCTTGCAGGTTTGAGATTTTTAAACTTTAAAAATAGTCACTAACTTTCTAAAAGCAAGTCAAAGTGTGAAAAAAAAACAAACAAACCCACACTTGATCAGTTAGTGAACTCTCACAATCACAAAATAGTTGTTATTTTTCTTTTGTTTTACTCACATTCTTGTTGCAACCTTTCTTTGTATTCATAAAGAACTTTCTGCAACCCTTTATGTCTTGGTCATATACCAGTCACATTAACACTCTAGCAAAAGCTTTATTACATGGCATATATTTAATCCAGAGTCTGATTAACTTTTTTCAAAGTATCTTTCATTAATTTCTGTATTAGTAAACTGTGGTGAAAGGGACAGGGGAGGAATTATGGTTATGAGTACTGGTAAAGGAATATTGTCTGAATATTTCAGTAAAGGTTATCTAACTATCTACTACAGGAAGGTAAGCTTCTGTTATTTCTGGTTTCCTACTTGATGTATCTCACTTAGAGGCACAAAGTTTCTGGGGTTCTCGTTTTTTAGGGCATAGTAAAGCTATACATGCTTACTCTATTTTTTATACCCAGGATACTACATAGTGCTCCTGCTTTACTTTCTTACTAAAAGACAAATACATTTTTATTTAGTCTTTTCATTCCCTTGCTTTTCTCCTTATTTATGTCCTTCCAGTCTGAAGACTGAGAAGCTATGGTAGAAAGTCAAGTGCTCATTAAAAACATGGATGGGATTTTCAAAGATGTAATTTCTGAAACTTCTGGGGGGATGATCCAAACTGCAGAAACAGCCATGTGCAGATGATGTTTTCATTGCAGAGGGCTGGTTCCTCACTGGGAGGAGCTACCTGGGAGAGGTGCTTAACTGTGCTGTGAATCCTGAGGTAAATTTAGACAAAGATGCCAAACAAATGGAGAAAAACTCCTCCTGGTTGAAATCAAAGTAGTACCAGGACAAAATTGAATGCATTTAAAAATTATGCCTGATGTTTATTAAATAAAGTTTTGGATGGTAACATAAGCTTTGCTGGCAGTAAAGATACAATTCAAATAAAGCACTTTTGAGCACACATAATTTCAGCCCGCATTAGGTCATGTCATGCCCATGAAGAGACTAATTATTTTGAGTTACTCAAGGTCTCAAAGTAAAGTTTATTTCCTTGCAAAAAATGTCAGCGCAAGGATGTCATTATGGAGAGGAACTATCTTTCTGTACCATGCCCTTTCATGTGGGGATACAGCAGGGATATAGCCAGCACACTGGAGTAGTGATTGCGTGTTTCGATGCACTAAGGTGATGTGAAGCCTGCATGGAGACCCAGAGTGTGTTGTTGCATAAAATTCATCACTGCCACAGTGGTGTTATTCCACCTCCCGCTTTCTGCCACTCATTAACACAAGACCATCTGCCATATCTGTGCATAGTCAGAGCAAGCACTTAATTTGCAAACCTGTAACTGGCACCCAAAGCATCATTATGAAAAATCAGAAAATATTTAATGTTTTTGCTTTACACCTTTTTGGTTTTGTTTTTGTTTTTTTTAAAGACAAACTGTTTTAATTAGTCTGGCAAATGACAGCAGTATTCTATCATAAACACTTAAGATACTATTAAGTTTAAAATGGATTAAAGCACATTATCTTTTTTTTAAATCTCTTCAGCATGCTTGTAAATGTTAAATAACCAGATTAATTCCTTAAAATAAAAAAATCAATATAAACCAGAGCACTTTTCCAGTTTTCTCAGGGGTCGTTTTGGTAGCTTGGAGCAGCTATAGTACATAGTGCTGTGAGGATCTTTGTCACCTCTGACACTATAGAAGAGCTTTTATAGGGCAGTAACACTGTCTTGAAGCTGCTGGGAATTTCTACTTTCCAGTAGGGAAATGGAAAATGGAGATGCACTTTCTAATGCAAAAATTACTAGATGTGTAGTTCCCGTAAATTATAGGAGTCTAGTTACATAGTACAGAGGAAACACCCCAAGCTCTCCTTCATTTTAATTAGTACACACGAGTCGTTAATGTTTTGTCGGTCTCCTAAGAGCATTCTGAATCTGTAAGGGTTTTCCAGCACTGAAGTGTGAACCCCATAAACTGTATTATGGCCAGTGTGGCCTGCAAGCCTGAGAGTGTAGATATGCTGTATCCTTTATAGCTTTATCAATGCTACACATGCATGGGGAAGTGTTGGAAGATGGGCAAGATACAGTCCTCAGTTCTTTGTATCTTCCCACTCCAAAAAGTTGGTCTGGTTTTCCTCTGGCAGAACTGCCTGTCTTCCTACAATTCCTGGGTAGGAGCTGCAGAAGGGGCCAGCAGGTCTCCCGCAGACTTTCTTGGTGGTGCATCCTCCTATTTTTCTTTACCCTAGACTGTAACAATATGATAAGAGATTCTAGTCCTTGAGATTTTAGTCCTTGAGATTATAGCTGGTATTTCAGGTAATATAGCTAAAAAGCTGCCAGTGACTCCCAGGCTTAAGTATTCTTGATTTCATGGGCATCTGCTTGGAAAGACTTAGATGTAATCACTCCTACCTAGGAAAAGGGATTGGATTATATAGATTAAATACCATTGCAAGGTTCCTTCTGTCTTGCTGCTGCCTCACCTATAGACAGAAGTTTCAGGTAGGAATTGGGAGTGAGATGAAATTCCCATTCAGACTTTGCACGTAAAGCAAACTTACAGCTGCTGAAGACTTTTCCAAAACCCCCATGAAAAACTTACCAGGATTCATCCACATCAGAGCATGCAAAAGAAGGAGCATCGCAGTGGCAGTTATCTTCTGGAAACGGGTTTACGCTGTTTCAAATTAATTGCAGGTGAGTTTGAAGTTAAAGCTGTAGCACTGGAAGTTTGCCAGGTGGTTGCTATTGCTTCTCACAGGCATAGAGGCCAGGATAAATGTTCCAGACAGAATCATGAGCTTTTGGATAATGGGCTCCCAGACTGCATCAGTGGCATATGAAGATGTGCAATTTAGATGCCAAAAGAGAATTATGTCAGCAACATTTTACATGTTATTCTTGGGGTCTTAGTCAGCCACCAGGATCTATCTCGGATGAAGGAAAATACTGGAAATGGACATAAAGCTGCAGTCCTGAGGAAGACAACTTTTATTTAGGTCTTGGGCAAGCAAAAATATTTTTTTCTTGTTTTCTCTGTAACAACATGATGAATGGGTCTTTGTTCCTTCTTTTATGTCCAGGGACTCTGCTTCTCCTGTGTTGGATTCATGCCTGCTTACTTACATCAGGCAACAAATGGGAGAAAAAAAAATAGACTTCATACCTGCAGTTGCAGGTTGATAAGCAAACCGCTTGATTGTCTGGCAGGCTGAAAGCAAAATGGCTCTGTTTGGATGTCAAGACCACCCGTGCATTTTACTGCTATAGCGTGCTGTAGCACAGCAGCACAGAAAGCGTAGCGTCTTCGGGGACTCTCAGGACACTGCTGACTTTTCAGGCCCAGCACACAGCCAAAACATTAATCTACTTTGCCAGCAAGGAAAATAGAGATGCATTTTAAATTTGTACAGTGCAAATGGAATGCTGATGACATACAATAGCAGGCTATCAACATGTTTAAGGTACATTAATTAATTGCTATTGCTCTTATTTATTTTTATAGGCTGGAGGCAATAAAGAATTATGGGGTTAGACTGAGTGTGAAATCACACAGCATAAATGACAGCACTCCAGCTGCTGTTACAGGCACTGGGCTGGGGAAAAAAGTAGCCTGTTTCTAAGCATGTAAAGGAACCCCTGTGATCTGTATAACGTATTTTGGTGTCTGGTGACTGCAAACCATCTTAAAGAGTGGAATTACTGACTTGTCAGAGAAGCTGTCCTGAGGTACCCTCCTCAGCAACAGTACGGATGTCTTCCATCTCAAGAACCACAGCACGTCCAAGTACTGGCTTGTCGCCAAATACTGTAAGAGGAGACAAACATTTATTCACTACTTAAAAATTACTCCTAAAACTCGTAACTGTTCAGGATAGAGCATTGCTTTGGTATGTGGGGTAATACCCAGACAAGCAGCTGACTTACTCAGTGTTAGCCTCTTCATTATCATGAGTGCTATGTTTGCAGATCTTTTCTTGTTTCACTAAGATGAGCTTCAGTAATGGCTGGAAACTGTTTCTAGGTTTTAAATAACTCTACCTCCGGATCCTTGTTTTGGATGACAAGTGTTGGGTAGGAGTGGATCTGTGACATAATGCTGATTTCCTATCCTAGAAGACTAAGGCTGGTAATTGCCTTCAGGCATGCTTCCTAGGCCCCCTCCAGGTTTCCTTTCTCTGATTCCGCATCTCTGCAGGTGTGCAGGATCATCTCAGGTGGGCAGTGTCTCTCTGTCCATGGAAGCAGCAGGCAATCATCTCACCTGAGGGATGGCTCGTGGGTCTATTGTCAGAGCTATTCTTCTCGGCCTTAAATTGGGACAATGTTAATATCCAAGACAGTATTTACCTGCAATACCTGTGTTCTTCTCTGGTCAGCTGAGTTTTGAGTTAAATCAGATTGGATGTTTCAAAGAGCAAGGGGGCACCACAGGGTTTGTGACTCAGGTTGTGGCTGGCGGAACATGAAGTGCAGGGGAGGAGGATTTGGGCTTTGGAAAAGCCGTGGCTTCCCTCAGCCTGTATAGTTGGGGGAGTAAGAGGGAGGGCATTGCCATAGAGACTCCCTCTTGCACCCCAGATTCACTCAACAGCTAGATTTTTCCTAATTTGTGAATAAATATAAGGACTTTGCAGAGGGTAACACTTCTGTGAACTGTCACGTATGTGGTCTCTGTTATGGGCATATGCCAAAATAAGAACAAAATCCTATCTTGCTCAGTTTTCTGTGCCAAAAAAATGCCTTAATGGACTCTTTAATAGGAGTTTTGCTTATAACTAATGAGTTTGGAAGGAAGTCTCGAAAAACTAATGACCGCTGGCAAGAATTGAGGTTACAGGTCCAAATGTGGCATCAAGGTCCGATACAAATGAATTTTGAAACCTCTTGGAATGCTGAAACACTAAAAACCTGTATCACTGATACAGATAAAAACTTGTGTGATGGCTAAGCCTGTTTGGAATATTTTCATCCCAGCTTTTTACTCTGAAGAAATATTTTACAACTTAATGAACATTTTTGCATGAAAAGCCTGTTTTTGTTTAAAAGCTATAACGAAAAAAAAAGAATTTCTTTATTATGGCACATGTAAGATTGCTTCAGCTAAAATCTTCACAAGTTGTGTTTTTAGTGACATAAAAAGCAGCTGGCTTTACAAAAGAAGTATTCAACAGAGTTATGATCCTCTGCCATAAAAATGTGCTTGCACTGAACTGGATCAGTGGTCATACTGATGTACATCAGGAGATTTAATAGCCTTGCTGAGCAGAAGAGGTTATCAAATCTCCAAAGAAGAATAAGCATGTCGGCCACTAGTCTTAATTCAATTTGCTATGGATCTAATTGGTTCCAGATAGATTTGTACAATAACCTATTTATACATCCGTGGATTTCTACTACTGTATTACACAGAAAGCAGTACTGTCAGTGAAAAAGAAAGAGCTTTCCATACTTCCCATGCATTTTCTACTGTAACCATAAAATTCAAGTAGAGTTGAATAAAACTGTTAGGCACTTGTTATATTGTAATGCTCACTAAGTGCTCATTTTATGGAGGATAACAGATGCATGTGCTTAATTAAGCAGAAGCATTAAACAGAAGAACTGTATTTTTGAATGTTGATTTTTATATTTGATGGATGGTGGTATTGAGTTTAAGGTATCCAAACCCTAAGAAACCTCGGATGAAGACCAATTTTTTTCCTAATTTCATCCAAGTTGGCCTCACAGTTGATGCTTTTAATGGTTCTGTGATCTCTCTCATTATCCTTTAAAAGATAGCTCTTTAAGCTAATATTTTAACTAGTATCTTGTAATCCCCTTTAAATATTGCTCAGACTTCATGCCAAAGCTATTGAGATACTGAGATCTGAGGCCTTTTTTTTCCAACTTTTTACATTCTGACTGGGATACTATTCACAAACCTCTTCCCTGTGATGGTAGAAATGATTCTATTAATTTGCAGCCTCCATTTATTTTTGGCCAGTTTCTTCACTACTTCTTGTGACAACGTTCTCATTGGGTTTAAATAGCTCTTCATCAATTTTTAATTCACTTCATTTAAACCTCAGATATATGTTGAGATATTAGTTGTTACATAAGCTGCTGGGTTTTGGGTTTTTTTAGGGTTTTGTTGGTTTTTTTTTTTTTGTTAGGCTGAACAAGCCAAGTTCTGCTTATCTCCTAATATAGGCTTTCATTCTTTAGGTCATCCCGATAGCCCTGCTCTGTTCTGAATAGTCTTTTGTGAAAATAACTGACCAAGTTATATGCTGGATCAGGTCTCACAAGGCATCCAACTCCCCTTCTGTCTGGATCCCTTCCCCACCAACAGTGCCTATGGGCTTTGGGTCAATAGCATACTTCATTGCCATGAGTCTGCTTTGTTACAGCAAGAACAATATTCCTATTGGCATTTCCTGTAGTCATTAATCAGCTGTTCTAATGGCCTGCCTTGAGACTGTGCTTCTCCCTTCTTACAAACCACTGTTGTCTCCCCCTGGCCAATTTCCTAATTGCAGTCTTATCTGGTGATTTTTTTTTTTTCTATTGCTATCTATTGCTCTAGAGCTGCAGGTGGGTAAGATTCACAGCACTTGCTTTATCTAGAAAGTCATGTATCTTGAAATAGCTCTTTACACCTGTTTAGTTAATCAACTTTAACCCTTTCATACAGATTTAGCTTTAT
>NW_010243178.1:21865-24924 GCF_000690775.1 Eurypyga helias | reverse complement strand
TTCCTTCTGCAGAGGGCCCACATTAATAGAAAGATTAAGTGATGGAAAGCATCAAAAAATATTCTCTGCGAGTCTTTATGTCTGGAAAAAGTATATGCTGACCCCTGTACTGGATATAAAGCTCCTAGTGAAATCCTGGGAAATCCTATAATCATCTTCTTGATTAAAAGACCTGGGAAATT
The DNA here is from genome assembly GCF_000690775.1 of Eurypyga helias. Taxonomy (NCBI): domain Eukaryota; kingdom Metazoa; phylum Chordata; class Aves; order Eurypygiformes; family Eurypygidae; genus Eurypyga; species Eurypyga helias. The sequence continues at coordinate 24,742 of NW_010243178.1, read as the reverse complement.
ATACAGTTCTGATTATATCCTGCTGTCTTTATGCCTAGAAAGTTGGCAGATTCAAAAAGGCCGATTCACAGAAGCTAAAATCTTTGAGGCTTTATGAGATCTACAATATGATCTGCAGATTGTTTAGAAATGGGCCATAAAATTTAATTCTTTGAGAGAGAGATAAATGACATGATACTGGGTGAGTTACTTTACAATTGATCACTGTTCCCACTAACAAAATAACAATAATTATCTTTCCCACTTTGTGTTTGACCATCGAGCTCCTGCAGAAAAAAACCATGATGTCACCAAGTTAGTGTTACACTGAAGCTGACTACAGTGATCAAAGGCAACAATACTTCCATACTTTCAGATTGTTGTATTATATAGCTTTCAGTTCTATAAATTCACTCTGAACAATATAGTTCACTCTGAATTTTTAATAGGTAGTATGGCTGCTCTGTGCTACTCGCCACTGTTCCTTCATTATCTAAATTTGAAATGTAGATGAACTCCGCATGGTCATAAACTAGTTTTTGCACTTTCAACATATAGAACCTGCTTGATGTAGTAAGAAAGCAGATAGGTTTCTAAAGGTATGCATTTAAAACTGCATATATAGAATGAAGTGAACAAAGTAGTCAACTTTTCACAGAGCTACCACCACCAAAGGAATGCAGCGTTGGATACAAGCTTGCAAAAAGAACAGGGCTGGGAATACCTGACCACATCTGATGTTTTCAAATATGTTGTATGTGAAGAAAATAATTCTAAGATTTCGGGTTTACCAGAACAATCACAGTGGTTTTGTTGGCTCTCTTAGGAATGCAGAACAGATGAGGGAGATTTCTAAGGGCAGGGAAAGAACACATTTGCTTACCTTAAAAATGGGGAAAAGAAGGAAATAGAATTACAGCCACCTTTTTTAACTTTCATTACCAGTAGCATGCTAGAAAAAAAACCAAACAAACAAACAAAAAAAACCCACCAAAAAACCCTGTTTCTAAATATCTAGAACATATATTTAAGAAATTTTATTTTATGAAGGGAAAGTCAAGGTTTATTACTTTCCAGAATAGGTTAATGAGGAGATGACAGAAGCAACAATTCAATATTTATCTTTAGTTTTTGAAAGATTACTGCCAAGACAGAACCTGACAGAACCTGACATATTGCTGCCAAGACAGAACTGTTTGTAGCTACTGAGGATATTGCAAGAGGGAATGGAAAAAAAATGGAGAATGGGAAATCAGGTCAAACGACAGACAAAAACTTCCAGGTGAACATGGAGTAGCTAAAACAGACAAGTTGTGTGTTTATCATTGAAGGATTTTAACAACAAACATCTAGAAAGCCATCTGCTAGAAAGCGATGTAAATCACATCTTGGAACAGGAAAGAGAATAGATGGTCCCTCACAGGTGATTTTAACTTCAGGTCCTGGGTGGTAATACCTGAAACTAAATATAAGAAATCTTCAGAATGCTAACGTTAAATCAGGCGATATTGAATATCTCAGATGGTTATATCATGGAATATCTCAAAACATGTCAATAGTTAAACACCAACAGCTCCTGTTCTCAGTTCCACTTTCCTAGTAGCACAGGTACTAAATATTTTTCATGTTAAGTGTCTTAGGCAATTCCAGAAGGAAAATAGATATAACATTTTCTGACTATAGTAGCAACTTAGATCGAGATGTCTAACTTCAAGATATTAGGAATACCTGAATACAAATCCTGTCTTCTCTTTAGAAATACAGAAGAGCATGAGGAGGACAAAACAGGAATAAAATGTGATGAGTAAGTAGAGATGACTGAAAATACTTTGAGGCTGGAAGGCAGATTAAATATAAACAACAGTTAAAGATGCTGTTATTCTACTTCTCATAAAAAATACAAAGGAACTTCCTGAAGTATATTACAGAATCACAAGGGGTTCAGAAATTGGTTATGAAAATGATCAGGGTCCTGGAATAAAAATTTCATAAAAAGAGATTGAAAGATTGTATGATTGTTTACAGAAGAGATGAATACAAGGAGTTATGATGAAAACATATTAAATTTTAAGAAGTTAGAAAGCTTCTTATTCCTTGTTTTTTCATGTCCAAAAACTCAGAGAAATTTACATAAAATTTTCCAGATGATAAACATCATTAACAAAAATGCTTTCTTGAGATATGCAAACCAGCTATGCCAAAGTGTAGTATTGAGCATAAGTGAAAATAAATACTAAATATTTTGAAGCTACACTAATAATAGTTACAGTAATGTTTGCTTCGGCTTACATCTGAAGAGTATTGTTTTTTTCAGAGACGTAAGCCTAATTTTGCGTCTCTGTTTAAGTATATGTAAAATGCAAGAAATACTTATCCCAGTGGATTTCACGGGTATCACATTCTTGCACACAAATCATGATGTCTATCTGTATGCAGATGAGCATAATGGACAAATTAAAATGTAGCTTGGATTTTGCTTTACCACTCTGATTATTGTGTGAAAGAATCCTGGCCAAGTTCAATATTGTTTGATCTGATATACATAAACGACTTGCCACACAAATCACTATGAATAAGTAGCCAGACAAAATTTGTTCCAGTACCCAAAATGAAAGTGAATGAAAATAAGCAGATCCATAGGGCAGATCTTTTTATTTCAGAAATCATTTTTCAAGGCATGAAGATCCTTTATAAGCTGCCTGTTTCTCCCATTAGGTACCAAAGTGTCTCAGTGACTTGCCTCCTCTACTTGCCTCATATTTAGATAACTGAGTTTAGGTAAGAAAAATTTGCATCAGATTAACTGATAATAGCAGGGCCAATAACCGTTTAATTTTCAAAGTGTATATTCATAATAGCAAATACAATGATGGTATACTGATTTGCTTCCTGGCACCA
>NW_010243178.1:0-21834 GCF_000690775.1 Eurypyga helias | reverse complement strand
TATGGGCATTCCTGTCATGATTGGCTTGTTCCTAACCTCAAGTAATCTTGCTTACTTTATTTTTTAAATTTCATTCAATCACCAGGATAAGATATCAGTCAATGAAAATGAACCATTTTTCCTTTTCTTCAACTGAAGGTTCTTTCACTTGGAAAGCTGTGATGCAGCACTGATATACCTTAGTGGGGTGGGTGATTTTGCACCCTGGTACCTCTGCTGTGAAATTATGAGCGTCAACACAAACATCTGAGAGCACCAGCAAGAAACAAGGGTGGTGATTCTGATGAGATGGAGGTCCTGTTGGTACCAAAAAGTTTGAGCATAAAAGCAAAAAAGACAGTTCTCCACGTTGATACAAATAAAAAGAGATACCTGTCTAGCACCCAAAAGAGAGAATGGTCATGGAAAGTGAACAGCACCTACATTTCTAAAACAAGAAGGCTGTAAAAAATAACAACATTGCTGCTGCATCTGAAAACCAACTCCCAAGCAGACTACCACCCAAATGAGATCCTGGGATGCCAGATCAAGCCTTGGCATCATTGTTTGAACAAGCCATGCATTAGGCAAGAGCAATAAGTGAAGTAATTATACACTGATGGTGGAATCAAGCAGTAAAGCTCTCTGTAGCAATTTATGAAATTGAGCACTGATGAAATTACATTCAACTACAAGATTATGGAATAATTAATAACATTATTCAATAAGTGATGGAATTTAATACTCAGGAAGGTTTGTAGATGGATGGCTAGAAATGCTAATTTGGGTAATTAAAGACAAACAAGATGATCATTACACAGAAACAAGCTATCTAAAAATGACAACACTTGTTCAGAATAATTTTAGGAAAAGATCCAGTTAAGAAGACATCAGAGTTGGTCTAAATCTCCAACTGAGTTCCTAAGAGCATGAACCTAGTTTGGAAATGTTTTCCTTAAGAATCAAATAGCTGAGACTGTATGCTGGGTTTGGGTAGTGGGCAGTTTAGGTAGTGGTGGAGAGTTCACAGAGTTGGCTCCTATGAGAAGCTGCTAGAAGCTTTCCCAACTCCAAGTCAGACCCAGCTCTGGCCATGGCCAAGCCAACTAGCACCTCTTTGACTAACATATTTTAGAGCGGAAAACAAAAATACAGTCAGCAACAGAAGAAGAAACAATGTAGAGAGAAGTAGAAGGAGAGAGGAGTGGGATATGAGACAAAAGAAGGCAGACATCAAAAGTCTGTACCCAGATACAGACTTACCCAGAGGCAGACACAGGCGAGATCTGAACTCCTCCAGCTGCAAAACTTATTTTAAATCCTTGTGCTGTGCTGCTCCATGGGTTTGTTTTGGTCAGTCCTGCAGCCATACATTTTGCTTTCTGAGAAGAGCACCCTTACACAGGCATAACATGCTGACTATGGCAGAAAATCAAACACTGTTTTCTAGGAATGAGCAAACCTATTGGGCCTTGTGTTTTCTTTTAATGATTCAGAATTTTGCAATACTCTTCAGTCCCAGACTGATGGAAAACCACCTAGCAAATCTGGAACCACATTTTGAACTTAATTTAATATTTATATATTGATACTGAATACCTTAAACACAGTATTTACTCTAAAGTATGTGGAAAGTTGGAGGACTTTCCCCTTCCTTGTTTTTTTTTCTGTACCTGGGATGTGAAACATCTTGTAGTGAGACCTACAGCCGAGAAGTACAACTCAAGAACCAAAACAGAAGCATCTGCGCTTTCTTGATTCTCTGGTCAGATTAAATAAATCAGGTTTGAAATAATTCCAGGGATACTGTAGCCAACAGGCTACATCATGATCATCTAATCTCATGTCTCATAGCATCTGAACATCAGGTTTAAAAGAACTACACAGTAATGCAGGATAATTAGTGCTTACAAATACTTTCTCATATAAGTGATTACATATGAAAAACTATTAATAAACAGGCACCTAACTCTACTAATATTTGATAAGGAACTTTAGACCTTAAATGTGAAAACAAACTATTATATTACACTGATTTTATTAAAAAAATAATTAAAATAAAGTTGTATTTCTAACAGGCTGGCTAGAAGATAATGTCATATAAACAAGTATGTTTATTTATCTGCAATGGTTCTTTACTATTATACTAGTAAAAGAAATTTCTTTTTAAAAGAAAGTTGTGTCTTTGAGTTGGAAATCTAAGTTTGAGCCTAGAACTCAGAATATTTCAACAACTGTGAAACTTCTCTTCCTTGCAGTGCTTGCAGAAAGAATTGTACACTGAATATCGTTGAAAGAGATGACAAATTTTGGGCTGTTTCCTGCACTAAGTGTTTAGGCTTATCTTGATAATATTTGAAAGAAATTTGTTTTAGTCAACTAAATATTTATTTTATTCTTTTATCATGCAGATCTCTTCTTTCTCCCTTGCAGTTAAGCTTGGAAGCACTAAGAGAACTTGGCTGTGTTACTAAAATCCCTACCTAAAATTATATGTTTTGCCATTAAAAAAACCTACTCAAAAAATTAAAGTGTTTAGCAAAAGCTGAAACAAAAATAAATTTAAAATACTATAATTAAAAAAAAAGTTCAACTGCTTCTTTTCTTCTTCTTCAATCCATTCCTAGTCTATCTTGCATACAGCCAAAGACCTAAAATATACTGTAGAAAGAGTACTGGAACAGATGTATCCATTTATAAAATTAGCACCTCCCAGGGTGGGGTCTCCACTGATTGACAATTAAGTCAGGTCATTATATATAGTGAATACCTACAGTTGCTTCTTCTTTGTGTGAAAGGTCCTTCAGCTGCTTGTGAGAAGGGGTGTCTGGAGGTAAGTGGAAAACTAATAGATTTGTTCAAGGTTTGCTTAGAACTGAAATGACATTTTGGGGAGGGGAGAAGGCAGCAACCAAGCAAACAAGAAAGCTCTTCAGTAGTTGTGATCATTAAATAATGTTATGTTTTTTAGGATTTTCTTGTAACTAGATGTCTTACTCTTAAATTTTGCTTTTATGCTCATTGAGGAAAGAAGAAATGTTATTTATGACGTAAATAACTTTTTAGGATGGCTGGTAGTTACTGTTAGTATGTTGCTCCAAATATTTTAACAGTCAACTGTATCTCCTTTATTACTACCTAAGTGCTCTATAGGTTATCTAAACTTGTTCTAAACTCTGTTTCATCTTGCAGTAACCTATGCAGAAGTAAATGGCTTATATTTAATTATTTTCTTTCACAAGTGCCATCTCTTAACTGAGTGTTTCATTATTTGAATATTCAGTTTCTCAGTGTTGAATCTTGGGTATGACAGACTTTCTCTAGTTGTCTGTAATATATAGAAGGGTATAATGCTTGTATAGGACTGTTCCAGCCAGTGTTAAAATTCTTTAGGAACTTCTAGGCTTTGCACATTATAAAATTTTGTAAGACAAAAAGAAAATAGGTCTCTTTTCTAACCTTTGAATTATTAGCTTTTTTCTGTTCTGTATAGCTTCTATTGGTCACAGTGTTCTTTCCTAGTTACTGTAGTAAAGAATTAAGTATGTTAGTATCACAGGATCCTAGTCTAGAAATAATGCTTTTAAGCTGGAAGGGAAATAGCTTGCTATCTCTTCTTTTAAATTTCTTGTTAGTAAGGTGAAAGAAAAGCTGTGAAATAACTTTCCTTTATTGGTATAAGAGAAAACACTGAAACCTCAAATTGTTTCAAATAGAGTTAAATAAAAAGATTACTTTTCCTCTAGCTGACTTGTTGCAGGTCTCTCCAGCAAAGAGTTACATGTGCTCCTTCTCTGAACACCTTATCTGAGATTGCATCTAAGTGAAATTACAGGCATACATTTTGCTTATTTGAATTTTAAAAATGCTTTGAAGCTGCAGTTATCCTGCAGTACATATTCTTTCAATTTCCTGTTAAATAAGAAAGCTGTGTGGACTAACAAATTCTTGTTTAGTTTTTAGAAATACAAGTTCTTCTGAACTTCTATTCAAGCCATCTTGTTTAAGATTTTGTATAAATTTGTGTGCATTGCACTGTCTACCCTTTCATCTAGATTCTGAGAAAAGTCCCCCAGACATCAAACCAGGGAAAAAAATTGAGAAGACTTTGGAAAAAATGTAGAAATTTTCCTTTTAGGGTTTAATTGAACAGTACTAAACACACTGGTGGTAGCAATTAAACTAGTCATTATCCTAAAATTTAACTTGGTCCTTTACAATCCACCCTTAGCTGTTTGAAAAAGACAAGCATACCAGGTAACTTGTGAAGGGCTTGAATAATAAGAAGGTCATCTTATACAGGTTTTCCTCAATATTAATGGGAGTGAAGGGGAAAAAGGAAAAACAAGTTTCCTGATCACTGGCTCTAGGTAGTGAACTTGGTAGATAAAATATGAATGTGTGTTGGAGGAGCCTAAGCCTTTAGAGCTGAGCAAAACATAGGATCTGAAAACACTCTCCTATCAAGTTTATCTGGAGATTTGAGAAAAACACTACTTTTCTGGTTTGTGTGGTGCTTGATAGTCCTGCTCTCCTCAGGAGCTTTGAAATAACTCTTACTGGGTATGCAGAGGGGAATTCAACTTTATGCTCCTGGGTACAGCCTGGAGCTCTCAAAGTTAGAGGTAAGTGGGTGGGTAATGTGGGACTAGAAGTTTGTCTTACATAAGATTCAGATACTTAAGTCCCACTTTGTTTCCAAGATACTGTTTCCAAGTCTTTCACATCAGTAATTTTCCACTAATAGCTAGGAAAATAGTTGACCCATCTTCAGTTTAAACAGACACCTTATGTTCCAGGATGTTTTCTGTTCATGTTTATATTCAGTTTGAAACTACCTTGGGAATTGAAAACAGAGGTTAGAGTAAGGTTACTTCTTACTGAGTTTTTAACTGGTCATTGATTCATCTGAACATATGAAGTGGTATATTCCCTGTGGAGTACTGACTTGTTGAACTGCCAGCATAAGAACTGGTTTTTTTCAAAGCACCTTAAGTCCTTCAAGGAAATCTGCATGTGATGTTACTGATCAGATTGCAGACAAAACTGGCCACCTTGTACTCTGGGATCCTGCTAATTGCTGCTTCTCAGTGATGGTTATAACCTTGTTTGTTTGTCTGTCAACACATTTCCCAGAGCAAGATTTGGTTGGCTCATGTTTAGATGAGGGCTGACAGACAGTGGGCAAACAGATGGTTTATAGAACCATTGGGATTAGATAGAGGACCTGGAGTACTCCTCTGCTAGGCAGTCTCCCTAGACATGAGATTCCTTAACAGTTCATGTCCGATGTCCCTTCCTCTGTAGGAGAAACAGGTTGCATTTAGGCTAGCAACCTTTTCAGGCAAATACTCTATTTATAAAGAAATGCTCAGAATTGCTGCATGTGTTTGTCCTGGGTTGTGGTGGGTACTTCTCCTTCAGTGCTTGCTTTGGTTTGATGCCTCCCTCCCATTCTGCATTTGATTACTTCTAACTTAAGCACCTATCCCACAACTGTGCCCATTCTGCTGTGGGCCTGTCAAGGGGGCTGCCTTAGCTTACTGCCATGTGTAAACCTACAGCAAGATGAGTACTGTGTGTTGGCTGAAGCTTTTTGTCTCCTGCAGCACTTCTCAGTTCATGTAGATTAAACCAGAGAGTCAGACTTTTTATAGAAATCACTGCTTCAGTTAATATCTGCCACTTTATATGCTTGTACCTCATTTATATGCACTTAAAACTATTAAGGACAATATATAGAATAAGTCCCACACAGGTGATGTGTCATCTTTCCACAAATTCAGTTAGTGTTAATGGTAATTGAACCAAAAGTCCGTGTTCACTTACATAGAATACCAGTTTTAATAGTGTTTGTGGGCATTGTTGTTTTCTAGTACTGTGAACCTAATAATTGCTTGATCAACTTGTTGAGAACAACAGTTCAAAATAAAACTGCACTATTGTTGATTTCAGGATGTTATGAGCCAAAGAATGGCCATTGTCTTGTGGTAACAGCAGATTTTTAAAAAAGTATTAGAAGCCTAAATGATTTTCCTACACATTTTTAAACCTGTCCCCTTAAACTGAATCACTTGCAGTGTTGCATCTGAGATGTCTTGTTTCATAGGTTTATGAAGGTAGGTAGCTTATTTTTTCTTAGCAATTGGTCCAATGCCTTCTCTCACCACTCAGTCTGCACTTGAGACATTAATACTTACATTTCCATATCAAGTTGTTATTGTATTGTAGCTTAAATTCTTTATGAAATCATCTAGTCTTCGTGACAAACAAAATCCTGATTTTTTTTGTAGTGGGTTTAAGTAGTTTTTGTTCCAACCCAGATTCCAGATCTATGACTTGTACATACTTCCTGACAAATTAGTCTTGCCTGATTCTATCATTATGCTGCATATTGGAATTGGGCTCAAAGGTCTTCTGTTTGGGCTTCTAAACTGAGAACTTCTGAAATATCTAATATACCTGATAGTTCTGTTATTTTGTATATAATGTCTTGCCTTTCCACCATTCTCTGAAATAATCTGTGACATGACATCTGTCAGGAATATAGGTCCAAAAGCAGGGCAAATCAACTTCATCAGTAGAGGATTTTCAGCAGTTTAAACTTTCCATTTAGTTCCTTGCAACAGACATAGCCCAGAGTTAAACTTCATCAGTGACATAAAATTAGAACAGTGATTATGTGAAGAGATAAACATAAATAGACACTTCAACATGATGTGATCTTTAATTAAAACATTTGGAGAGGATTTTAAAAAAATCTCAGCAGTCCTCTATCCTATGAGGAGTCGTCTTCCAAAAAAGCCATTCCTACCTAGTAATTCAAGGATGAATGTGTAGTGGCATAAATACTTTCTCCCTTGGGGAATAGGGTTAGCGACACCTTCTGGAAGCATTTTAATTCTCCAAGCAATTATAAATAAATCTTGTAAGCCCTTGGATTTTCTTAAGATGCTGAAACCCTTGATGTAGGCAGTGTGCTGGGCAGAGTAAATCAGCCACAGGTGTTATGCTGATTTCTGTGATAGCCATAGGCTGGCAAAATAATTTGGATTAGAAGAGAATTTTGTTATCTAATCCCTATGCCCCAGAAAAACTCAACTTCAAAATTGCATCAGGATGCTCAGTGAGTTTGGACAGCCTCCTGTGACAGTGTGCTCCCCCAGCCCCCTGATCTGACCTTACCTTTTCCTGTAATCATGCTCAGATAATAACAATGAGTGATGGTTGTGATGAATGCATCCAGCTCAAAGTGGATTCAGGGGAGATGGATAATAAAATAGCCAAGGGCTTATCTATGGTTGTGTGCTCATCAGTGTTTGACTCAAGCTAAATTTGAAGGAAGCTAGCATCTCCAGTTGGTTTGTAAACATGACTGAGTCAATCATCTTACTGCCATAAAGTGAGCAGCCCTTTGTGGTCTCCTGCATGGTACCAGGCTGCACACTAGGATCTCCTTTTGAGTAGGGACATCTCTCAAGGTTACTCCTCAAGGCTGAGATTCCTTACCACAACAGTCACAGTAAGTGACTAATAGAATGTTAAACTTTGAAATCTTAGCCAAGTGATATAAAGGATTGTTCACACATACATAATCCTTTAGACATAAACTGTTGATGAAGTCCAGGACTCAGTCAGGATCCAGCTGCACCTAAACTCCTCCCAGAAAGTTTAGAATGCAAGTGACTCATGCCTCTCATGACTCAATGGTAGGGTCTCCTTGAGAATTTTGTCTGACTCTGCCCTCTATGCAGTAAATCAAGTGTACTTTGCCATTTAAACTCATAAACCACTGTCACATTTAGCTTTGGAGTCTGTGTCAATAAATACAGTTACTTCTCTCTTGTGAGTGAAGTGCACTCTTACTCTATCCATGACACCTCCAAGAGTGTGAATTTCACAGTTCCTGGACAGGTTTTTCTTTCTGACTGTCCCCATTGCAAAGATCTTTTTCCTTCTAAAAATGGAATGACTTGCTGATGTCAGCTCATGTCTCAGATTTTGAAGGACCATTTGAATTGCAGCCAAATGGTAGTCTAGGGCTAGCTTACATTCAAAATAGAAACATAAAACCAACCAAAAAACTCCAAACAATTGACATCTTTGTGGTAGGGGAAGTTGCCCCAGCTGGTGCCAGACTCCACAACATGCCAGCACTGCTGCTGTGCAGTTTTGAGCTAAGATGCATGTGAGAAGTACTAGGTCACCATTAGCTGCCTCTGTTTGCTGTGGTATGGTTCTCCTCCACTGGTGGTGTTGAAGACTGACTCGTGCACCAAATGCACCATGGAGAATTTTGAGGTAGTTAGGCAATTTAGCAGTTTGCAGAAATTCTCTTGATATGTCCAAGCTGCAAAGCAATACCTTTCTCTTGCTTGTAATCTTCAGTATGTTTTTCTAGTTTTCCAGCAACTATGAACCAAACGCTGAAACTACAACTTTCCCACTTCTGGTGGAAGTGAAGCTCTTTGGAAAAGAGCTTTTTGGAAAAAAAAAGCTGTTCTTGTTTGTAAAATGCCAAGCCTCAGTTATTACAGAGAACCTGTGGCCCTTCTCCATAGCCTTATTCTGGGGTGCCCCAGGTACCCTTATTAGGCTCTTTCTTCACCATTACAGATGCAGTGTGGCTGTATGGGTGATGCATAGGGTGCATTAACTTGCCTTTTACCCTCATGGGAACTGTGGGAAAAGTGTCCTTGTGGTGAGAATGGTTTCAGGCCCAAAGAGATCATCAGCATGCCCAAATTCTCAAAAATAACTTTGGGGTTATTTTTTGGCAAGGTATTGTTTTCTGATGAAGACACAGATCCTCATGTTCATGACCCTATCTGAGCATCAACTTTCTTTGAGGAGGTGAAGAACAAGCTGCTTTCCCATGAGATGGTGATTTGCTGATGCAGGCAAAAGGTCTTGTCATGGCATGTGATTCTTTATATGTGTCGGAGATGTTAATGCCTCGAAAAAAATTCTTTTCTCATGATCATGGGTCTGCTTTCACACCATCTGCAGATCTTTCTCTCCCTTCCTTATGTAGAAACCACAGAGGAGAGATGCCAGAAAGAATGTACACCAGATTCATAGTTGCTGTAAAGTAAACACTTGTCAAACAACTTGGAGAAGTGAAATGCAGTCAAGAGCTTTGTGCTCTGATTATTTACTCCAAGGCCACATGCCAAGCAGTTCAATAACACTGAGGAACCCAAATCATCAGCTATATAAACCTAACATGACGCACTGAAAGAAAACTTTCTGGGGTTGCTCTTCTGAAGGTAGAAACTAGTTCAATTCCTGAATTCATCTAAAAGAGCATGTTTTCACTAACTATTTTTCCTGTGGGCCAAGCTGGTTTTTTTGGTTTAAAAAGAACAGCATCTGAAATAATTTTTTCAAAAAGAAACTAAATCAGTGATTAAATCAACTGGTGGTGGAGTATCTGAATTTTATAGTAAAAAAAACTGTTTCAGCATTTCGGCTGTCTGCCATTAAATAGCAGGTTTTTAAGGGAGTTGTAGTTTTTCTGATAGAACAAAATGATCTTACAGCAGTTAATCCCTGGGTGCAAAAACCAGAGGGGTTTTGTCTTTGTCCTACAATACTTTAAGCAAGTGTCAAATCCAGGCATGTTGGTTAACTATCTCCTCTCCTCTTGTCAGGATTGCAGATAATTCTAGAAATATGATTGTGTTTGTGATCTTGTGTCATGACACCTGGGGTGCAATTCTTGGCTCCCAGGCTGATGTGACTTCAATTCTAATGTTGGATTGTTCTTAAATTCCACAGTCTACAATAAAGTTCATGAGAAGTACAAAAAGATAAAATGGCCTTAGTGTCAGAGGACAAGTGAAACCAATCCTACACTTTTTTCCCTTAATATCTTGCTACTTAAATTGAGACACTTAAAAATATTGTTTTTAATAAATGATGGCAATATTTTATTCTTCCCTTTGTCCTGAATCTTCCTTCACATGTGTTTTGCTATATCTTTCCCCAGTAGTAAAGATCTGACTGATTTTTTTTTTTCCTTGCACCCTCTGGTGGCTATAAGTAGAGTGGTGAATGGCAGTTTGACAACATGGTCTGCAGACACAGCTGATAGCAGATCACTGCCTTCCTACCTATAGCCTTACACATGCCAGGGAGCTTTTGAACTAGAGCTAGAGTCAAGGAGAGATAAATACAAGGCTACATCCACATGCTTAAATTCCTTATGGCCCTATCACCTTTAGAAACAGATTTGAGAAGCCTGTCAATCACCAACAAGGTCCTAAAATATAAGCAAGATTTATCTTTGCCTCTCTCATTGTAGATTAATTTTATGAAAAAGACTGAAGTGATGCTTCTTTGACTTCATAGTTTGGCTGTACAGCCTTTGTTAAGCAGGATGGGTTTCTTCTGACTCCATGAGAATTTTTTCTTTGCTTTTAGAAGGGAATGTAATTGATCTGCAGTTTTAAACAAACAAGGCACATACATGCCAAGTGTGATACTCTGGATGTAAGTCTTAGCTGTCAGTTGCTCTGCCAATACTTTAACAATGAATAAATATACACACCTTATATAATATTTTGGTGAAATATTTTTGTTATGGAAGTGGCAGTCTGTGGTGACTCTGCACATCGTACAGCACTTAGCAAACTTTCTATATGATCAGCTGCAAGTACTGATAGAAAATATTGTGCTAGAGCTGAGTAAAGCATGTGGAGGTTAAAAGTCATTTCAGCAGGGCTTAACTTAATCTGTTATTCAGAAGGATTTTGTAACCCAGCTTGGATTCTACTGCAGCCAAGCAGTCTGGGTGCCTTAGCTATTTTTTTGTGTTGTTGGTAATTGCTGACAGTATTGCTGATTGCTCCCAAGGACTCTGCAGGCAGGTTTCCATCCTTGTGCACACCAGAACAACATCACCTTGGCTTTGAGTTCCCCTCATGGGTTATGAACCCTTCTCAGGCAACACCAAGAGTGATGACAGATGGGAAGGGCATACTAGGCTTGTGGTGGATTGAGTCATTGGTTATCCTTATAAAAGTGACCTAGAATATCTTTGAGTTCCTTCTGTTAACTGTCTTTCCTTGGAGACACAGGTTATGTATCTACCTCTGTTGTTCCCACTTCCGTCTATTCCTAGTTTTCTAGTAGAACTTCCACCAGGCAGAGCAGACATCAATCCCTCTTTCACTCTGAGTTGAGAAATGATTGATTTGTTCCTGTATGAACATTTCAGGAATAGAAGGGTGTATTGCCCTCATTAAGAGAACAGACAAACTCGAAAGTTAAAAACATATGGAGTTTCTGTGTTATTGCAATAAAAATACAGGGAGATGTGAATTTCTTGTCACATATGTGGGGGGATTTCTACTGTTCAGTTTTCAGCTTTATTTTGCCAGAATAAAATATTCAGAATTTTTTTCCTCTAAGAACAGATGGACAGTGTCATAAGGAGAAACTTGGCCATTTCTCTCTTTTTTGGAGAAGCAGCTATGCAAAATAGGTGAAAGATATTGGAAGTAGTATATTTATGGTTCTTTAGATACTGAAACAGACATTAACTTTTAGGTTTCTTCCAATATGTTTGTGGAACAAAAATGTTAAATGGCATGTGATTAAATGTCCCTACTCTTGGTTTAAATAAAAAGAAATCCATACCTGCAAAATTAAGATTGCTAAAGCCTGCAGTTCTTCAGTCCAAAATTGGAAGTTACAATAGTATATCATTAAAGTTAATAACTTGTACTCAGAAGATTAAAATTTTAATTTTCTTCTATTGGGCAAACTTAAAACACTCTAGGCTGGAATTTTCTGTGATCATTGTCTGTTCTGTATCAGATTTCTCTGGTATAAAGTTTCAGCAGTTTCCTATAACAAAACCATACCTTGTGTTGGTGCTCCCTCTTTCTTTGCAAGCTGGAGAGGATGCAGCTGGTGCCTTCAAAGAAAGTGTATAACAGCTCTGTCACGGTACAAAAACCAGCACTGAGAAGGATCTCTTATGATCATTAAATATTGCCTGGGGGAACTCCATCCCTACTGCTTTCACACACTTGTGTATTGGACAAGATGTAACTGTTCCAATCAGCTGTTTTCTCTTCACTTCTTGGATGGCCAGGATCAAGGGTATATCAAGAATACTGGCCATGGCTCCTAAGCTAAACTGGCTACTACTCTCTGGTGGACATGTGCCTTGAACATAGAAATTAATGCAGAAATGTCGAATACTAAAGAAAACCAGGGTTATGAGTTCAGGATAGGTGGAGAAAACTGTGGTTTTATATATGTGTATTTTATTTTTGTAGCACTCTGTGAACTCCATAGAAATTCTTATGGAGATATGGACACATTTGCATAAATTAAACAGGCTTGCAGCCATGTGAAGGTGAAAAACATTAGTGAGCTAAATCTGGTTGACAGTAGGACACAGATTTCTTCCTCACTGGGCTAGTGAGATGAGAGGTTGCCCATTCCTCTGAACACCCCATAACTTGTATACACCCCCACTCCCTTCCAACCCCAAATTCTTTGTCCCTACATCCTATAATAAGTTCTATACCCCTGTAGGCAATAACACCTGTTAGCTTGTACAGCACACTGGAGAAAGTTTCTTTGGTTGACTCACTGTGGTAGGTTTCACAGGAAAGACAATGTTATAATTGCTCTCCTTCAGTGGTCGTGGGAGTCACCAATTCATTGTGTCTGTTCTTGCCTGCATCAGTGGATGCCTCCACCTAGCACCCTTCTGATCCTTGTGGGGTCTTTGTTCAATTTGGCCTGCCTCTACTCAATACACAAAGGGTTTACTAATAAGTAGCTATTCATTAAAGGATCCATTTGTTCTGTGTACAAGTTGTAAATGTATTTAAAAACAATTTCCTCATGCATATGCAGAGGAGGGTGGAATAAAGGTTCCCTGGACAAATCTTAATGTTGCTTATTGATATTTTTTCTATACCCCATTGTACCCGATTTTCTCCTGATGCTCAAACATATTAACATGTCATCTGGGGCTCCTTTATGTCTTTTACCTGTTTCATAAATATAAGCAACCTTTTTTTATTGCAAAAGCTTTAGGTGGCTCTCAGGGAGGGGAGGGATGGTATTTCTTGAAGCAGGAAGGAAATGGAAAGCCTATTGCATAAGAGGTATTCAAAGGCCTTATTTTTGAAAAGGGAATAACCTGATATATGGCTGAATCCTAAAAACAGGATTAAGCTGTAATTCAACACAAGCTATACTGCTGAAGCTTAATGAGAAGCTAAAGAAAAAAATTTTTGTTGCCTGCATGACTATCACTGAACTGACAGGAGCATTCTGAGAAGTGGAAGAAATGTTAGGTTGCATTGCAGGTGCCAAGTTCAAGCATTTTCTGTGTCCCCTTTCCTTTATATCTGTAGATGCTTCTGAGAACCTAAAACCTTGTTTATAAAATGAAGTCCACACTGCATAGTGTGCACGTAGCCATTGGCTACCATGCAGTTTGGTAACCTACAAAATGCAAAGGCCTGGATATGCTTAGTCTTCCTCATTCATTATTTGAAGGAACATTAGAGAATGGCCTGAAGAACTTGATAATGACTTTGGCCCATGCATATTTTTCTTGTCCCACTGGTTAGCCTCTTGAGGTAATGAGGATTCCCAGGCAATAAGCACATTCAAACATGTTATCCAACACCATTCAAGGGTAGGAACTCTTACACAATAGATGTTTTTTCACTGCCTTCTTCCACAAGCAGGAGTTCTGTGGCCACTGCTGACTGCTCAAACACAATGTGGTTCTACCACTGCAGCTTCATCTTCTGAACACAGAACCTCCAGATAACCATGGGTAAAGCAGTTGTAACAGCAAATGCTCACACAAAGTCATTGTTCTTTCTGCATCTTCCAAAAACAAACCACAAAATCCAACAAGAATAACAAAAATAACCCCACCCTCAAGAAAAAAGGGAAAAGAAAAGGCAAACATCTAGGAAAGTAAGTTAAGTAGATTATAGAGCTAAAACCAAATTATTCATCAGGGGCAGAGAACAAGATGGGATAATTGCAAGGAAGAGTAATGGGCTCTGGCTCAGTATCACATTAAATTCTGTGTCAACAGTCACAGTGCAGAGTGGAAATTGCAAATATGTATGCACTCACGATCAGAGAACATATTCATGTGTGTTTCTTAATGTTAGAACAGTCCTTCTATTAGGAAATAATAATGTTTTTATTTAGAGGAAGAATGTTATGCTTTCTTCCAGAATTACTCAAAGAGAAGTCAATGTAAATTAGAAATTCTTCTAATTATTCTCCCTTTACAAGAAAAGTGTGAAAAATGCCAAAGCTGATGTAAGCACAAAGAAATAAAATGTATTCAAAACAACTGTTTTGGGTGATGTTTTGCACTGATCAGCAGCAATGTTGAAAATAATGAAGTTGCTCACTGTGTTAAACTTTCAAATGACATGAATCGGTAGATCTGTTCAAGTAAATAACAGGTTGTATAAAAGCTAGGGTTCAGCTGGTGCTAACTTATTCTTTTGATAGCTTCACTGCATAAAAGACGTATTTAAACTGAAAAAGCTCAGGTCCATGTTCAAGTATATTGGACTCTTAATGCAATTGAACACAGGAATGAATAGGAATAGATATTGGTGTTAAGCAAAAGAGGCCAATTCTCCTTCTGATAGAAAAAAGTGCGTCCACATGAAAATAAGTATATTGGACTCTTAATGCAATTGAACACAGGAATGAATAGGAATAGATATTGGTGTTAAGAAAAGAGGCCAATTCTCCTTCTGATAGAAAAGTGCATCCGCATGAAAATGATGTGTTACATTTGGAAGAAAAATTGACTGGTTTTATTTTCCTTTCTTGGGGATTATTAGAGTTTGAGGATCACTATCCCATTTATTCCTGTTGCTACACTTTTATTTATTCCTGGCTTAGATCTCAAGGATCTGATGCACCTAAAGAACTGCCCTCAGGGTGGGAGAACTGGCAAGGTCAGGGATCAGAGACGAGAAAGGGAGTGGACAGGTGTCTGATGTATATAATTTTATACTTCTGTATAGAAAAATAGATCACACTCATGGTGATTCCCCTTCAAACACAATTGCTCTAACAATACTCCTAATGGGGGAAGAGATGATTTGCTGTAGGAATTCATCAGTGGAGAGCAAGCTCTTCCTCTGGCAACTTCATCCATTTTCCAGACAGTGCTGACCATTCTTATCTTTTTGACAAGAACACATCTTGGCACAAGTAGTTTCAGGAGATTCTGGCTTGCCAGGAGCTATGGAGCTGCTACACTGGATGGTGCTGGATTTCCCCTATGCCCTTGAGGGTAGTCCCTTCAAGCATTTGCTTTTTACTGCAGACAATGGGCAATGTATGAAAAAATGCTATTACAAACCAGAGTTAGTTATATAATTCCACTGGAGAAAACTGTCAATTAATTCTAACTGTATCTGATTATGATTGATCAATATATTACTGGAAAACTCAGCAAAGAAAAAGTGGGGAAAAAATTATTTAACAGTAACCTATGGTGTGTGGAATGAAATACAAGTATTCTAAAAAATCTGTCCTGTACTTGCATTGTTCTGTCTCGATGGGAAACTGTCATGGGTTTGTTTTCTTATTGATACAGAATGCAAAACTCTCAAAACATCTGCCATCATCTTTTAAAGTCTTGTGTAATTGTAAAGCTATATTGTCTGACATGTTCCTTAGATGAGAACATTCAGAAATAGGATGGAAAATACTTCTTCCTTGCTGTGAGTTTTGATTTCCATTAAAAGTTCTCTTGCATGTGACCCACAGAAATGTTAACTATCTAGAATAAAAGATCTAATATAGTAAGTAACTTTTCTCCTGTTCTTCAGTGTTTTTTAGAAAATTGGTGTGTGTTTTCCAATAGCTTTCACATTTTATTCTGTTAATTATGATACATGTTACAAAATTCCACATACACTTAATCAAGTAGATGCCTGATCTGCTTATATTAACATCAAGATTCCAGACCTAGAGTCTGGACTGAGCCAATGTCCATTGGCTAGGTTTATATATCATAGTAAAGGCAACGTGGCATTGATGTATTCCTCTGTAGTTTATACCTTTCCAAGTGTGTTTACAATAGGCTATAGGATAGCAAGTATTAGATATCTGGGAGGTGGGACATAAAGGACTTGTCCATATATTTTTTTTTAAGACTGAGAGCTGCACTGTGAAAACCTAAATAAAGGTGATGCATCCTGCTCAACAGAAAAAATGGTACAAAAGAATGTGTTCTTTGCTTGTCTTGTTTTATTAACATTGGTCTTTCCTCCTTCCTACTGTGAACTTGAGCTCTGCACCTTTGTCTCCTTTGGATTAGGTAGAAGGAAGAAGAAAATAGAAAACCAGTTTAAAAACAGTGATCAGCTTCTCTTAAAACTGTTCCTGAGTTTTTTGCATAATTCGCTCCCAAAATCAATGTTAGTTACCAGGAGGAAATCAAACAGTTGTTAGAATAATGGGAATAACTTTCAAGTTTTGATGCTGTAGCACTGGAAACATGAAAGTACTTTTTTTTTCCAGAGGGGAATAAGTTGTCTTTTCCCTCATTGTATAGGTCAGTGGCTGTTGAAATTGAGCTAGGTTAAATTTGTTTTCACAGAAGCAACCTGACTCATCTCCTCTTATTGAGATATCTTCTACTATCATCATATAGTTGCTATGGTGGTGGAGTCTGTCTGGAGGATATTTATAAATGTCACCTACTTCAGTGGGGGGAAAAAAAATATTTTTTTCCCCAGAATCTACCGCCTCATTCCTTTCTCCTACACAAAATCATAGAAATAAAGTACTGGAAGAGACACAAAAGCACATAGAGTGTGAGCATACCTCAGTCAAATTCAGGGGCTGATTTTTTTTCTTAATTATTCGAGCCCACAGTTCCTTCAGCAAGACATGCCAGCAAGTACTTGGGTGTCATAGAATACTTTGGGTTGCAAGGGACCTTAAAGACCATCTGATTCCAATGGGTCCTGGCACTGCTAGGTGCCACGTGTAACCTGAAGACTGGCAGACTTTGGGGACAGCACAGGTTCATAAGACTTGGTGCAGAAAGCACCCTAGGCTTTGAGTAAAATAATGACTGACTTCCCCATGTGATTGGCCTGGTGAAGTATGTGACTTGTCTTTGAGTTATGTGCTGCTGAGTCAGGGTTTAGATATGAGTATTGCTGTTTCCTTTCAGGAGAGCCTGTTACATTTACCTCGGAGCAGAAGGATAAGAGGAGTTGTAAGCAGTGTGTTTGACTTTTTGAAATAACAGAAATATCCTGCTATAAAACCAAATGTCTGCTGTTCAGGGATCCAAAACACTCATTTTGCAAATGCATTTCATAAACTTTTTTCCAGTTTCTCCCAAAGGAAAAGTACTCCACAATGTCGTTGTAAACTGTTCCCACACACAGAGCAACAAACAACTAACAAGCCCGCTACTAATTTCCTTCACAAAGAGTGTAACTGACCCTTCCTGGGATTAGTTAACTGCTGTTCAAAAGGGGTCAGGGGAATGATTAAAAATGTTCAGTTCAGAGCTGGTTCAAGGGGACAGTGGCTTCCTTGACAGCTGGAATGTGCAGGAAATGCGGTTTACTGAAAGGCGCCCAAGCCCTTCTTGACCCCTGGGATTGTGTACTCATTGGTAGCTGCTCCAAGCATAACTAACTTTTAAGGAGTTCCCTTCCCCTTGCTTAACCAACTGGCAAAATTTGGAATGCCACAAAGGGAAGCTATGTTAGTGGTGAATAGTACCAGAGGGGATTATAAAAATAGTCTTTGTAACAAGCAAATAATTTTTTTCTGAGAAAAGGGTATGGCAGAAAATTGGTTCTTGGGTCATCCTGCTTGTAATAGTCTGGTAGGAGAGGATGTGTCCCATCCTTTGGGATGGGACAGGTGGATTTTATACAGTAGCAAAAAACTAAGACACTAACTGCAAAGATAACTGCTCTTCACAGACACCATTTTAAGGAATGGGAAGCATTCTATTTCTGCCTTGTCTATACCGCTAGCTGTCATTAAGGTGAATAAACTGAGTTGTCCATAGGAATTAAAGTTTATTCAGGCTCTTACATGCCCAGCCAATAGTATATGATCCACAAGGAGGACTGCAACATGGATCTGTGGATGAGGTGACCAAATACCAGTATAAACATATATTCTACTTCTGTAGAAAGGAGAATGAAGAGCAATGGAGGCACTTTTGCATAGCTGAAGGCATAGGTCTAAAGCCTTCAAGAGTTATTTTTAAGAGAACTTAAAAGAAATGTTAGCAAACTATGAACCAAATTCTGACTTACAATAAACCCAGAAAACTTCTCTGGCTTTACAAGGAGGAAAGTTAAGTAGAGAGAGGAAGAGGTTGAAAGCTCAAAACAAAGCACAGTTTGAGAGATTTGGCTGCTGCTGACAAGGCTGCAGCCCAAATTGCTGCTCATAAACATCTATGAAAATACTCTCCAGTAGAACCACAGAATTTTTTTTTTTTTGAGGGAGGGACCTTAAAGACCATCCAGTTCCAACCCCCCTGCCATGGGCAGGGACACCTTCCACTAGACCAGGGTGCTCAAAGCCTTGTCCAGCCTTGCCTTGGATACTTCCAGGGATGGAGCATCCACAGCTTCTCTGGGTAAGCCCAGTGCCTGCTGGTGAGTTCACTGAGTTCCAGTGCCTCACCACCCTCTCCAGGAAGAATTTCTTCCTGATGTCCAATCTAAACCTCCCCACTTTTAATTTAAACCCATTATCCCTTTTCCTGTCACTACATGTCCTTGAAAAAGTCCCCCCTCAGCTTTCTTGTCTGCCCCTTCAGGTACTGGATAGTGCTATATAAGTTCTCCCTAAAGCCTTCCTCTCCAGACTGAATAAGCCCAACTCTCTCAGCCTGTCTCCATAGGAGAAGTGTTGCAGCTCTCCGCATCTCTCTGGCCTCCTCTGGACTTGCTCCAGCTGGTTGATATCCTTCTTATGTTGGGGGCCCCAGAGCTGGATGCAGTATTCTAGGTATTCTCACAAGAGCACAGGGGGGTGAATCACCTCCCTCGATGTGCTGGCCAGTGATGCTCAGGACAACCCTGTGGCACTTACAGATGCAGCTGGCAACTTTTCACTGGATCCTCAAATGCGTGCTCAGCCCTGTTTTTCTAATCCTTCATATTTCTGCTCCCTATTTCTTCTTTTGGTTCCTTGACCAGTGAAAGCAGCTGAACCACTTGGGACAGAGCTAACACCAAGGAGAATACTGCTCTCTTGTTTTATACATGGATTTTCATATGGCCTAAAATCCAAGTCTGATGTTTTCTATTAGCTATGCTTTTCATAAAAGCGTCGAGTTAACCAACAGGAAATGCTGAACAGGGGACTTGTGTGGAATTGGAGCTGAACAGGGGACTTGTGTAGAATTGGAGCTGTGTTCAAATGGCATAGAGTATCCCTAACCTTGTGATCCAATGTCCCCTACCACTGTTTCATTCCATACCACTGTGCTGTTGCATGCCTGAGAGTTTTCTCGTGGGGCTTATTTCAACATCTTGTCCAAGGCGAGTTCTCACAGCTGATGCTCCTAGTGGCCAAAATCCCTTAAAGCACCAAAACCACTCTGCAAGCAACTGCCTTAGAAACTTATTTGCTTAAAAACAGGCTGGCTTTCTTCTCCTGTAAGAATTCTTATACTCATTCAATAGAGCCAGATGATGTGTCTAGTACACTACCACCAGGGATGGTGGACTTTCCTTAATATTAAGGAGATTATCATGACTTCAGTAATTCATACATCTGGAGAATGAACACTCTCCATATTCAGTTTCTCTCCTATCATTGCATGTGATTAATTTAGTTCTTCTGACTGAAGGCTTAAGTCACTTAAAAGAGTTCAGCCATTCAGATACAGTAGGGAATCTTTCCAATCTATCTGCCATGAATATTATATTTGAATGTCATGTGATAGAAATCAGCACAATGTTTATTCTAGCCCTGTGTTTAAACGGAGAGCTACAGCTGAGACTAATTTAGTAGTCTGAAAAAAGTCATCTGCCTTAACTGTTTATTCCAAGCTTCTCATATGTGCTTCTTCAAGCCTAGTAGAGACTTATGAATGGATAAGTTGTCACCCATTAATAATACTTAATCCAAGAGCAAGTGCATATAACAGTACATGTGTGGATCTTGCTGCTGTCTATGGTATTGAAGGGAGAAAAGTTTCCTCTTGTTCACTGGAAAATTACTGCTGCTTTACCTCTTGCTTTGTAATGGTTTTATGATTCAAGAATAAAAGGAACATTCCAAGAAAGTATGCAATTTGACTAAGTCATCCTTTCATTTTTGCTTTGCTTCCTTTTATTCAGATAATTTGCAAGGAAAAACACTTACTGGGGAGTTCCTTCAATTCTAACTTACCAATTAGGTTTTTAGATAACTTTATCAGATGAGGTGGTCAAAATTACACACAGTATTTCAGAGTTTTAGTACAGAAATTGCTATATGACACAATGTATTTTCCAATGAGTTTTCCAATTGTGTTTAGTTTTCGATATGTACAAAAGCAATTCTCTGCTCCTTGGTTCATGTCTAAACAGATGCATGTAGACCTGGTAGAAATCAATTTGTGGCTCTTGCTGCTTTAGGTGTGGTGTTTATAGATAAATGGTCTCTAATACATGGTTGAAAGGCGAAATGTTGCCAGTGAGACTCTCTCATTGCTCATAGCTGTAGCAAGTAGCACTGATTTCTTCAGGCAGACAGGGAAATCAAAGGATGACTTGCTTCCAGCATACTGCTTGCTCAGTATCATTGTGATACTGAGCTGGCCAAGGAGGGACTGTTCATGTAGCTCAACTACGTATAATATTTTGAAATAAGTTTTTGCTTGGCTTTTTACCAAGTTTGAAGGTCAATGCACAGAAAGTCAGTAATTAATCCAGGTCAAAGTTTGACTGAGAGTACAAGTCTACCTATACCTTGTTTTTCTGCCTTGTTATAACTTCCCTTTATATGTATAAAATTAGTTTTGATGTGTCTGATGTTCACAGAAGAAGCAAAGTAAGGACACCCCGCTGAGAGACTTGTAGTTATTCTCCATTGGAGGTATCATCTTTTCCCCATGTTAAAGTACAATAAGTTCTTCTGAGTGTTTTTCCAGAGGTGTAACTTCAACACTAATAATAACAACACCCTACTTTATTGTATTTCCATTTCCTCTTGGTTTCTAGAGAAAAGGATTTTTGCTGTGGCTGTTTCTAAAAAAATGTGCACTTTACTGTTCAAAATATCATGAATGACCTTCCGGATTTGTCAAACAGAAGAATGAGAGCTGCTGTGTAGATGTCCAAACAGCTTTTATTTTTATCAAAAATTAATTTATGCCCTGAAATAATGGGTATATGTTTGCAGAAAACTATTGTAAAAGGCTATAAGAAAATGAAAAAATTTGAAGAGGCAGTATATAAAAACACTGGGCCAGGTTACAATCCCAACTGTGTGAGTGTAAATTTGAGGTAAACATCCTAAAATTGATAAAGGGAATCTGAAGTAATTTATGTAACTACAGGAAGAATACGATGATCCTAATTGGTGAAGCTTTCCTATATGACAATTTAGTTCTTTCTGTTAATTCACTGAATCATATTCAGTGGAACTTACGATTTATTTTCAAGAGTGTGTTAACAAAAATTCAGATGAATCAGTGGTATGTCACATCTGGGTATGTCCTTTTTGCTGGTGCATGAGCTGTGAACGTAGTTAATGTGGAGATAATCTCACCTTTATTTGCAAGGCATTTTCCTACTTTGGGAGTGTAGCAAAGGGCCTGTAGCAAGATTTGACAGGTAGGAAAGA
>NW_010243177.1:91482-104118 GCF_000690775.1 Eurypyga helias | reverse complement strand
AGCCTCCCTACCCTCAAGCAGATAAGATGATATTGTCAAGATGTATTGTCCTGTTTGAAATTTCTAGTCCCTAATAAGGAAGAGAGCTATATTTGAAAGAGAAGGTCTTAGACATTTCAGGTAGTTAATACAACACAGATTCCTCCTAAATTTTGGAAATGTTAAAGACAAAACTATCACATATTGAAAATGAGGAACTAATTCTAATTAGACCAGAAGAGAACAGTAGCCAATCAAGTAGATAATACTTGATAACTCAGTGTAACCTGAAACTCACATTGCACAAAATTAATTACCAAATAAAATTAAAGGACAATACATTGCAACCTGTTCCCGTAAGGAGAGCAAGGATGGGAGACAGTCATCCCAGCTATATCCTAGTTTAATGTGTCTCCATAATATATAGTCTATGACTAAGGTTCCCAGGCTGCAACACTGAGACCAAAGTTGTGGCATTATGCCATACAACAGCATTATGCAAGTCATGAGCTTTCCCTAATCATGTTTCTGTGTATGTGGAAATCTATGCAGAAATCTATATGAAGAAATTTATCAGAAGGCTTAACTTCTTGGCGGGAGGGGGGCCGGGCACGGGAAATCCTGGAAATACTTAGCTTCCTTCCTTTATTATTGATGATATAGGCCATTCATAGCTTCATGTCCAGAAATCCTCCAAAGCTCTGTAAATCTCTGCAATGTTCTTATCTGCCTTACCTACCTTTACAGGTCTCTGATTTTTTTTCCTCATCCTATATTCAAAACTAATTCTAACAACATGGGATAATTTTTACAAGTTTTTTCTGTGGAACAAGTGTCCACACATGAGAATAGCTTCAGGATGAAAGAATATTCCCATATAATAAAAAATTTCCATTGTGAACACAAAGAATGAGCACAAGATTCCTGAACAGAGGAATACAGTGCAGATGAACAGGTAGGAGAAAGCCAAAAACCATAGGGAATAGGTGTTAAAATCCCAGAAATTCAAAGTAATACACCAGGAAATACAACATAATAATAATCTTGCACATGAAAAAAAGAAGACACACTTTAGAGAAAAGTGGCCATGAAGAGCTCAGAAGTGTCATGAAGTTGACAAAGCTAAATAGCTAAGTAGCCAGATTTAGCCGTGTGCTACAGATGTCAGCTAGGTCAAGATTTCCCATTACAGGATTAAGTTTATCTTACAATAAGCTGTAATACGTACATGCAAATTTCTGTGTTCAGAAGCTAATGGAGAGATCAAGACTTTTATGGTCTATCCCACAAACATTAGCTTAGTTACTGCTGGAATTATCCTCTCCTTTTAAAAAAGATAGTAATAACGGATTCAGGATATTTCTTATTTGCATATCTTGTTAAAATCCTTAAGCTACTATTTTGAATTATAGTTGACTAAGATTAACTTTTTTTTTTTTAAGATAATGTTTTCACTCTAGTTCATCCTGAAGTATCAGTCCAGTGGAAATGGCAGAGCTCAAATTCTGCAAATAAGAGATGAAACCTGTTTTCAAAGCAATAAACAAAGACAGACAGCTGAAGTGCAGCAGGGATCACTGAAATGCTGTTAACCTGGAGAGGTTAAAGTCAGGATAGTTTTGTGAGTTGTGTTTTCAGAACTTGTCAGCTGTGCACTGAAATTGTACTTCTTAATGCTACTGAGGTCTGTATAGGAAATTCTCACTGTCTTCTATGCTCTTTACATTGGGCAGAAAGACGAAAATGTCAAAAAGGCTATGATCAGGCCAGAGATAATTTCAGCATTATGGAGAATAATGAAAGCAACTGAAGCCTTCCTTGCAGAACTCTTGCAAGCTCTCCATTAGGGGCTGAACATAAGACTGATTTCAGGAGCAGAGGGTACGACACTTCCTCAGGATTTGTAGATGCCCTTGGGAATGAGCTTCTATAACTCAAGTAGTCTTTTGGGACTATCAAAATATCCTATTTGGTCATTTCAACTTCAAGGACCACAACTGCAGTATAAAGTCACAATATCCTCCCCCAGATTATGACTTTCATGCTTGAGTCCTTAGACAATAAAGGTAGGATTTCCCAGTTGGGTAAAAACCAATTCCTGTTCAGAGAAGTAACCTCAGGTCATTATCAGGTGGATACCTAAGTTCTGTAAAGGTTTTGTACTTCCTTATGTATCTTCCAAGCATTTCTAGCCTGGAAGTTCTACCCAACAAGAGGAGGTAGGTTTCTGATACTTGTAATGGACTTCCTTGTAAAACCTTTTGTATTCAAAGGTATAAGAATATTTACATTTTTAAAATACAAGCTGTATGTGAAGTAGAATAAGCAGCCAGTAGCAAACTGCATGAACAGTCGGTTTTTAATCTTAAGCCACATTTGGGTGTTAAACTTGACATAGCAGAGAGGACCCTCCTCCAGTTTGAGAAATCTCAGCCTAGAAACCATTCCTAAAGATGCCTAAGCAGTGTCTTTGAAAAAAAATTGTAACCAGGGTTTATTGATTTATTCCTCAGGATAAGGAAATACCAGCTCCTTCAAATTGTACCTGGGCAGTTGATCATCTCATTCAAAATTATGAAAACCAGGTACCTTTTCATAATGAGGAGATATGTTGGGGTTTAACCCCAGCCATTAAATTAAGCACCACACAACTGCCTGCTTACTCCCCACCACGCTCCCAGTGGGATGGGGGAGAGAACCAGAAGACTAAAAGTGAGAAAACTCATGGGTTGAAATAAAGACAATTTAATGGGCAAAGGAAAAAATGCACAAAAGCAACAAAACCCAAGGAATTCATTTACCACTTACTTTCACCAGGCAAGTGTTCAGCCGTCTTCAGAGAAGCATGGCTGCGTAATGGGTAGCAGTCACTTGGGAAGACAAACACCATCGCTCCAAACGTGTGTGTGTGTCCCTTCCTTCTTCCCCAGCATTATATGGTGAGCATGATGTCATATGGTATGGAATATGCCTGTTGGCAGTTGGGGTCAACTGTCCGAGCTGTGTCCCCTCCCAACTTTTTGTGTACCCCCAACATTCTCACTGGTGAGGTGGTATAAGAAGCAAAAAAGGTCTTGACTCTGTGTAAGCACTGCTCAGCAATAAGAAAAACATCACTATATTATCAACACTCCTTTCAGCGCAAATCCAAAACTCTGCTCCATAGTAGTTACTCCACAGAAAATTAACTCTGTGCCAGCCAAAACCAGCACAAGGTGCAACCAAGTTTCTCCCATCTCCATAAAGAGAGACGGAACTTCAGTTATTCTAAATTTGGAGGGAGTACTCTCATTCATTCTTGAAGATGCTGTGAAATTATTCACTAGCTCAGAAGGAGACAGCAGTGGGCACCTATAAATCCTTAAACAACCAACAGATTATCTACATAGGGGAGTCTTTAATTCTAACCTTTATATAATTTATATAGAGACACTTCAATCTGTGTCCCACTGTTGGTTTTTTTTTTTTTAATTTTGAATGAGAGAAAGATGAGTCAGCAGAAGGAAGTTAAAGTATTGCCAAAGTTTTTGTCATGGGAGATACAGATACAAAGACCTTCCAGCAGAAGAAAGAAAGTGTATTGGAGATTGTTGGATGAGTGTAATTCATATAACATGGGATATAGAGAGCTGCTTTTCTATGTCACTTAGTTGTGAGAAATATTTTATTCAGAGCCTGACTCAGATGTGCTCACACCCTCCAAAGATATACCAAGACTTTGGATCCTGGAAAGGCTTAGGTTTGATGTAGGTACATGGTTACTTGAGGCTTGCAGTGACTGTACACAATTCTGGAAGAAATTCAGATGACAAGGGAAAAACCTATGGATTAGATACCTCTTGTAGAAATACTTAAGCTGCTCAAGAATAGTCCTTGAAGCAAGAAATGGAGGTTTGAATAGGCACTTTAGAACAAATCTAAAGAAATGAGCAATTAGAGCTTCCAGGCCTCCTTTTTGACAAAAACCTCTTTTGCTTTCCATGATTCTTATGATTTTCTTTTGTCATGAAATGGATGACAGATGCTTTTACCAATCATTCATCATGGCAAATTTTTCACTTTTCAAATTCATAACCTTTAATAAACACACCCCTGTAATTTGCATTGATAATCCTTTTCCCTAGAAGAGTGGGTGTTGATGCAGGAACATGTCCAAAGTTTGCTCTCCAACCAGTTACTACTGCAAAAAGCACCGTGCCAGTAGCTATTATGACTCAGTAATAGATTGAAATCTCTTGTTATGTGTTAATATGGGATAACAGCTCCCTTAAAATTTCCATTAATAATGAAGCACCTTAACGAAATACAGACAGCAACAGCTGCTGTGAACTTCTAGTAGATGCTGTTTCCGCGAGATCTCTGTGTTACATTACCACTCAAGACGCTATCCCAATCTTCCAGATGCCCAGGGAAAATGGTAACAGGCCCAGTTCAAATGCTGACATGCATACAAATGAGTAAATGTAACTTCAAGGCAATACAGCGACACAGATATATTTTGCCTTTGTGAATAAGGGAATGTTACTGTGTTAAGTACTACATTGTTCTGACTGGGGCGTGGGGGTCAAGCTCCATGGAAATAGGAGCAGAAAAAGCACATTTTCGTGTGTTTTATCAGAGAAAGGGAGTTTGTTGTACTTGGGTAACAGTGTCATTGTAACTGGTGAAGCCAGTCTAAGAAGTGACTTAACACTTGTAAGAATTTATCTTGGAATAGGAGTATCCATTTTAGGACTTGAGTAAACAACCTCTTACTCATGCCTTACTTTATTTTGATGTTGATCCTTATGTGGATTGACCATTTGCAAGCATGGATGCTAAAATCCAGTGGGAAAACCTATGATTCAGAACTACTTTCAAGAAAATTGACCCCAAAATGTTTATTTATTTAATTTTTAGGAAGTCTACAGTTCAATTTTCTCTTTTATCAACCACATATTCAATTCTATGTTTAAAACAGAATCTAATTATTAGATGTATTGACTATTTAATTTCTACTCCCATTAACAGAAGCTGATTCTATCTTGCTCTCAGAAATCTAGGTTTGGAGAGTTAGAGGTAGTAATAACTCAGTGATGGGGCAGCAGTTCTTTTGCTTTCTAAGTGAGATAGAGCTAGGCATATGTTTTACAAGGCAACTCAAATAACCTTCCCTCACCCAAATTGTTTACCACAGAGGAGGACAACAAAACCAAGACGACTCTTCAGTCTTCATTCATAAGTGAGTAAACCTCATCTTCCTCCTTCTCCCCCAGTTGTGCATCTTTCCTCATTGCCCTGCAGCAGAGCACAGATGGAATTCAACAAAGGCACTTGCCATGTTTTTCTCCATTAATTTTTGATAACCCTTGTCAGTAATATTTATGGAGGTATTATAAGTAATGTTTTCTTGCTGGTTTAACTTTGGATTTTCTATGCAGGCATTTTTTAAAAATGTCATTTGGTTTGCAAACAAGTCAATTACATGATTACTGGAAAATAGCAAGCACTGAAAGTGTTATCTTAAGTTAAACAAGCAAGTTACTGCCATTGCTGATAGAGTCACTGAATAGTTACCACCAAATAATTAATTTTGGGTGTTTGTTTCCACCCCCCCCCCAGTAACTATGCAATTAACTTGTGTGCCTAGTGTTATTTCAGGATGGGTGTACTGTTCAACTTACTTGAGTTATGCAATACAGGTGTTCTGTAGTTGATGAAACATCCTGTAACCTGAGATTATTGCCACTGATTTGTGTGGAAAGATATCTGCTCAGCAAAGTGGCCAAGGGTTAGTAAACATAGAGAATGAATTGTTCTCTCTGGAAAAGTGCAAGAGAAATGAGAAAGCACACACAGGGAAAAGGTGTGTTTAAAAAAAAAAAAAACTGATAGCCCTCTATCAGTGGGGCTCATGAAAAGCCCAGTTTTTCTGGATTTTAGCAATGCTTTTAATACTGTCCCTCACAGCACCCTTCTGGGAAAGTTGTCCAGCTATGAGCTGAGTAGGTTCATGGTGCACTGGGTGAAGAACTGGCAGAATGATAGAACTCAAAAGGTAAATGGGGCTGCATCTGGCTGGTGACCCATCATCTGCAGTGTCCCTCAGGGTTCAGTTCTAGGGCCAGTTCTGTTCAATACATTTATTAACAATCTGGATGCAGGAGTTGAGTGCACCATTAGCAAGTTTGCTGATGATACCCAACTGGGAGGTGCTGCTGAATCTCGAGGGACAAGAAGCCTTGTAGAAGGATCTAGATAGATTGAAGCATTGGAAAATGATTAATGGGATGAAATTTAACAAGTCAAAATGCCAGATTCTGCACCTGGGACAGAGTAACCCCTGATACAAGTATAAACTGGGAGGAGAATGGCTGGAGAGCAGCCCTGCAGAAAGGGATCTGGGGGTGCTCTTGAAAGCAGGCTCAGTACAAGTCAGCAGTGTGCCCTGGGAGCCCAAGCAAACCACATCCTGGGGTGCATCACACAGGGTAAAACCAGCTGATCAAATGATCCTTCTGCATTTAGTGTTGGTGTGGCTTCACCTGGAATACTGTGGGCAGTTCTGGGCCTTACAATTTAAGAAGGGTGTTAAGATAATTGAATGCATCACTGAAACTGGTTAGAGGACTGGACGGAATGTCCTATGAGGACCAGCTAAGAACTTTGGAAAAAAAGGAGGCTGAGGGGCAACCTTGTTGCTCTCTACAGTTTCCCAAGGGGGAAAGTGAAGAACATCACACTGATCTCTTTCTCCCTAGTATCCAATGATAGGACACGTGGGAATAGTCCAAAGCTGTATCAGGGGAGATAAACCCTGACTTAACATTAGGAAGCATTTCTTTACCAAGAGATCAAACACTGGAAGAGGCTTCATAGAGAGGTGGTCAATGCCCCAAGCCTGTCAGTGTTTAAGAGGCATTTGGACAATGCCCTGAAATAATATGTTTTAACTTTTGGTCAGCCCTAAAGTGGTCAGGCAGTTGGACTAGATGTTCACTGTGGGTCCCTCCCAACCAAAATTCTTTCTGTTCTCTCAGTTCTAAATGGCCTCAAGCCTGAAAGCATCTGGCTTCCTTACATGGTTTAGGGCAAGACACTGACTGGACAGAGCCACATTTTCCTTATCTGTGAAAGGAGGATAAAATTCCTTTCTGCTACACTTTGTAGATTGTGACCAACATAATAGGACCTCATGCTCAATTGAGACTGCTTAAGTGCAGTTAATAAATAAATATACCACTGGGGAAAGGGGGAGGAATATGCAAGAGAATAAAGGAAAAAAAAAAGGAAATGAAAAAGGGAAAAGCAAGCCTGTTGCAAAAGTCAAACATGACAAAGACTTAAAGATATGGAGGGGACATTAAAGACATGTACAAAAAAAAAACCCCACAAAATCCCAAAACAACAAAACATTAGAAAAAGTGATGAAGGACTTAAAACAGGAGTATATAAAGGGCAGGAAAACAGCAGAGCTTAGAAAAACATTTACTTTTTAAATATGGATGATAACAATAAAAAGAGTGGCTGTGTCATGAAACAATGAGCACCCTGTGGCAGATGATCCATTTTCCCTGTGCTGGAAGAACAAGTTTCTTTCCTCTGTCGTTGCCTCCATTCTCTGTGGTATAGACAAACATCCTGGACTCTTCTGAGACAATGAGAGCTCCACAGTGCAGAGATCTCCAAAGAGTAGAGTAGGTTTCTGTGAACCCAAAATACTTGCAGAGAAGTGCTACTAATAAAGAAAGTTGCCTTCAGGGCTAGTAAATTTAGCACTAATTAAAGTGGCTGATTAACAGCTTTGAAAAGTGTGGTTCCTGCCTTCCACAGGATGGTCGGAGGTGACTTACAATTTGTTTCTCTGTGTGTGGTGCAGCTAGCACATCATTCCTCATGAGCAAAGGTAATTACTTTTCTTCCTTTTCCCGCTCTATGGAAACTTCCGGAATTACTGGTCCAATGGAGTTTAAGCTTTTGTTGGTCTTCTCCTATTCACCTGAACCAGGCCCAGATACTACGAACAAACACCAGCCAGCATTGATTGAAGTGATTGGTTTTGACTTTCATTCTTAACTTTTGTGTTGATGTTGACTCAGCTCATTCATCCTCCCTCATGAACTGTAAGCTTCATGCTAGTCTAAAAAAATCCAGAATAAGCACAGGGAGATGGTACCAGTTTGTCAACAGTTCTTGAAGCAGGGAATGGCCAGAGGAGAGCTGTAGGAAGACAGAACAAATTGAAGAGCCAGCTCTGGGAGATAGGGCAGCATCTGTTAGGAGCAATCCGCTGGAAGAAGTCTTTCATGCCTGGCTGGGAATTAGCTACAATTTTGACACCGAATTACCTTAATCTCAACAGGATTTGTTGGTTTTGATAGAAAACTGATGGTAAGCCAAGAAAGCCAGATCCAGAACCTTTTAGAGGTTTTAGGGGTTTTTTTGGTGGCTTTTTTTTTCCCCTGAGGGGATGATTAAATAAAGAGAAGAATCCTGATTTGCAGAAGGATAAGTAAAACACTTGAGAATTAGCTAGTATTTCCCCTTTCTCAGGATACTGCATTATTCTCTAAAAATTACACTGATGTTTTCCAAAGTGACTTCTACTTTATATCTGCCCGTGTCTCATTCCACATGTCCAGTTTCTCTTAACTCACACAAATTCCTTGGTGCAACAACTATACATATGAAGCACATGCAAAAGCTACACATACGTTTGAATCAAAACAGTGATTCAACGAGGAACTCTATATAACAGTTTTCTTGAAGGCAGAATGCCAATGTCACTCAGCTGAGTAAAAAAGGTTCAGTACAAATTACTTTGTTTCATCCCTGAGGATTGCTAATGAACATCCTGGAAGCAAAGTCTGGGCCCACAATTTTTAACAAGTCCTACAGGTCTGCAAGATGGGGTAATCAGGCCAGCTAATTTAGAAATGCTGATATATAGAGTGGGGAAGGATGAAGATCTAGACTGGGTCTGGAAGGTTATATTAAGTAACTGCTGCACTGTGTAAACACATCTCTGTCTTGCTCCCTTGTATCAGGCTAGGAAGAGAAGTGACCCCCAAGCATTAAGAAGGTGACTGTCCTCAATTTGTGCGAACAACTAACAGAAACAGCTCTATAAACTGGTATATTCATGTATAGCATGCACAGATTTTTCATACAGAGCAAATATATAAACAAATTATTCCTTACTTGACCTAGGGAAACACCACGCCCACTCTGCACACAATTACATCTTTTATGTTCTGCATGAAAGAATATATTGCAAATGAATCTTAGTACAAAGTTTAAATAAAGAATCACCAAGTAATAATTAACCCAGCCTGTCATTTACTATGATTACACACCAAGGTAAGGTCAGTTTCCTTTAATGCTTCTCAAAGAACGTACTCATTTTAGAACAGGTATGACCAGTTACGCAAAGGTCTCAGAAGGCATAGTGTTCTCCTCATGGCTCAGTGATGAACTCTGCATTCATTTTTATTGCTGGTTTTGACCCAGTTATTGATATTACAACAAAGGTGACATGCTAAAAGCCAAGTGACACTGAGGTTATGACCCAGGACTTTCACCTGTAAGTCCTCCTGTAAGGTTTAACTAAGGATCTGTTCACTTCTGTGATGAAACACTCTTCTCTGCAGGACAGGATATGTTACTGTGGTTTAAACAGGTTACATTTTATTCCTGAACTCCATTAATGTGGGAAGCTTTTTGTGCGCAGGCGGTCAACCAGAGGTTAGCAACAACACATAAATCAGACCTAAATATGGAGAAATTAATTTGGTATGTACTTTTGAAAAACATCTTACAATGGAAATACCCTCTTTATTTTCTAACTTCATAGTCTGGACGGTGTTCTGAGAGACAGCTGTGTAGACTTAGACACGCATGGTTCCTCAATTCTGTTAGTGCTCCTCCATATTACAGGCTAGGATTTGTCTGGTGACTAGATTCTGTTGTGGCACCATAGTGCCTTCTCTGCTGCTTGGCACCTCCCAGTGCACTGCAAATCACCTACTACTGAAGTCTTATTTTCAGGTTTTTGGATTAGAGATAATGCTAATCTTTCAAGGTTATTATTTATTATTTATATTATAGTTGCACCCAGACCCTCAAAATGAAGGGATTTAATTTAATTAGGTGTTTTGCAAACAATAATAAGAAAGAGTTCCTGCATCAGAGATCTGACAGCACTCTTATCGGTCAGGATAAAAGCGACAGATGGAACAGATAAACCACAAGGTGGGAGTGGATTGGAAAGACTGAATAACTGTAAAGCAAACAGACTTCAATACAGCTCACTACTTGCCTAACAGATGGGAGTGGTTCACAAACATCGCAGCAGAAAAAGGTTTTGAGGAGGGATTTAGAGGAAGATGAGACACTAGCTTTATGGATTTTTGGCAAGGACTGGTTACTGCTGATAGGTACTGCAACAGAGAAGAGATTTAAGACTTCAGCCTGTCACTGAAAGCAGCACAACTGCTTAAGAAGTTGCACTAGGCGACCACCCCTCACTTTAATAAATTAATTGGTATAACCTATAGTGAAAGATGATTTTGCTAATTGACTCAAACCCATTTAACATCTATAAACTGGAAAACAGTTTTAATTTTCATCTCTTGTGAGTCCACATAATTATATCCTCTTTTTCTTGTTTATCCTGAAGTTGTTCATGCTCCAGTAGGGCTGGAGTCCAGAAAGCATAACTGTATGTTGAAATGCAGATTGCACAATAACTATCATCATAGAGACTTAAAGGGAAAATTATGAGATTATAACAAATCCTATATGGCTTTACAGAACTTTTTAGACCAACAACTACAAAAAAATATTTTGTGAGATAGAAAATATGACTGTACTTCACAAAAATCTCAAGTCCTTTCCTTTGTGGTTTGAACAAGATTTTTTCTTTCCCACTTACCCTTATGCTTTCAGAGGTGACAATTGCAGTCTGTGTTAAATACAGTTATTTGTGAGCTGATAATACCGTATTATTATTATCAATATTATCTAATTCATGTTGCACTAAAATAAACCTCAATTTAAATCAAGTTAAACTCTTAAGAATGTAATAATTAAGCTCTCCTAGAAGTGATATATGTGCCATTGTTATCTGCAAATCCTTTCTCCTGCTCTGTGCCTCACTCCAACTGACTCTCCAGGGTCCCTGGATGCTATTCCAGGTTTGACAGTTTATCAATTAGCCCTGCATCCCTGGCAGGAGCCTTGCTCTCCCACCAGTCAGGAACTTTCACTTACCTAGTTGTCTCTAACCACATATTTAAATCAAGATCAGATTTGTTGCTCAGGTTCCCTTTACTGATGTAGCACACTGAGTAATGAAGCATGATGCCGGTCAAGCTTTTAAGCAGCTGACTCAAAAAAACTTGCATGCAAATCTCTTCTCCCTCCTCTCCTTACTTACATCTCCTCTTCTCCTTTCGTGTTTTGCCATGCATTTCCTACCACTTAGCTTCTGTCATTAATCTGCAACACATTTTTTCAACTGATTAATGACTTAGACATACAATATGCACCTATGCTAGCTTCAATCATTGTCTGCATCATGTCTTCATGCTGTAAGTATTCTAAGGCTATATTTGGTTAATTCCTGGCTTTCATGTCCTTATTACAAGACAAATACAGACCCTTTGATGAACTATAAATA
This sequence comes from Eurypyga helias, assembly GCF_000690775.1. Classification (NCBI taxonomy): domain Eukaryota; kingdom Metazoa; phylum Chordata; class Aves; order Eurypygiformes; family Eurypygidae; genus Eurypyga; species Eurypyga helias. The sequence goes on along the minus strand of NW_010243177.1, from coordinate 92,480 downwards.
GCCTACTAAGTCACCTCCTGCCTAGCTACCCAGTCAACCTCTCAAGCACTCCATTAATTTAGTTGCATAGTTCCAATAAGTGTCTCCTATTTTTTCTAGGCCTCATTCACATTGTTTTCACTGACACCTATAAAGGTTTTTTTAGGAAACAGAAAAATTAACCACAGTCTTTATTTATTTGCATCCACACAAAATAAAACCTAGCTAGAGTTGTTAAAACACCTGGCACAAGTTTACAAACATGATTACAGTATCATAGAATCAGTCAAAACACCATCTGCTCTTTTTCTCCTGTATCTCTCCCATCAACTACATATCATTCACTGTTTAGTGAGAAGATTCGGTAAAGATTAACACTCATCCTAAACCATATCTGTTATGAAATCATATCTTCTTGCTGCTATAGCTAAGCATCTCTTGTACAATCTTTGGAAAGAGGCTATGGGGAATAAGTAAACAAATAACTTTTAAAAAGAAGCATTAATGTAGTCTTCTATCATGAAGCTCAGATTAATGGACCCATGGCACAGTTCTGCCACTTCTACTGCTTAGAAATTAATTTCATGAGAGATCGAGAGACGCACTGAACAAGTCTATCCTTCCTACCACGTTGAAAAACAAAGAATTAATCAACCAAATAAGATCTAAAACAATTTGTACTATATACAATTTTCTGATAGGTAGAAAAAATATTTTTAAAAGTAAATAGATATGAAATGCAGAATTCAATACCGATTAATAAGAATAGGACTGCTAGTTGATACAAGAGCAAGTTAACCACCTAGTGCTTTAAATAATTACTACTCTTGTAAATTTAACATCCACAAGTACAGCAGGAGAGGCCTTTCAAAAAACTTAACCATTTTTACTTACATAGATGAAAAAAGATGCAACAGTGTTCTTCCAGGCCGTCTGTCAGGCACTGGCTACTGCCCACATGATAGCTGGGGGGTATAATTCAATAGGTAGCCTTACAGTTTCACCTAGGACACTTTCAG
>NW_010243177.1:0-91451 GCF_000690775.1 Eurypyga helias | reverse complement strand
CTGCTGATCCAATCTGGATTTGCCTCAGATTGCATTTTGGCTGTTATGTGTTCAGGAATGCATGAAAACCATGACAAGATTTTACCTGTCAGTTAAAAACACAAGAAATTTTCCAGGAACGTGTTTTCTGTATATTCACTTTAGATGCTATTCAGAGGGTGGGAAGCTGGAAAAAACCTCCCAGGTTAACATTAGCACTAGCAGGACTGGAAATAGGAATGATGTATTGTGTCAAAATGTATACCTGAAAAACATTAGTTAAATTCAGAAACCTTAGTAAATGGGTGCTACACTAAACTTAGATTAATCTAGCTGATTTCTAAATATCACAGACAACTGCTATTTGTGAAATATTGGATACATCTAAGTATACATACTCTTATTGTTTCTTTTATCAGTAACAGTTTATTCTCCAGTGGTAGTAGTTGCGATACTTACCTGTAACATACTTTCCAAACTGGCTAATCATTCCCTGCACCAGCATAAAAGATTGCTGTTTTTTCTCCCCATTTGGTGGTGAAAAAGATATGTGCAAACACTTCTCAGTAACATTAGTAAAATCATGAAGTCGTGATGTAACTAAACACTGGAGTCAGAGATTCTCCAGGCCTGCACTTGGGCTGAAGGCTCCAGGTCCTGTCAAGGCACTGAGAAACTTGGTTGCTTGCTTGGCCAGCTGTTTGACTTTCCCTCTAAATATAAATTTTAGCTACATCTCTAGAAAATCCAAGATCCCCTTCAGCACATACCACCTCTCCCCTCCCCCCCTTTTTTTTTTTTTAAGCCAGCTAAACTGATAAATATCTGTCAACAAGCAGTTCATCAAATACCAGTGTGAGAAGTTTTGGTATATCAAAGGGAAGGAGATCATAGAACAGGCATTTGTCTAAAATGTAGCCAGATTTTCCAAAGAGCTCAAGGATAATTTTTTCAAGTGCTTAGCATCCACCTCTGTAGGCAAATTTTCAGAAGTGCTCAAAGCCATGCTTGCTGAAAGTCTCTAAGGATTCTGCTAGTTGTTTTGGCTCTTAAAAAGAAGCCAAGCTTTTTGAAAAGACTGTCACCTTTGAAATATTTCTGCTAAAGGATATTACAGTATCCCTCAGTTATTATTTTGGGTTCTATATATATATATATAAATCTCTATAAAATAATAATGTTGTAAACCCTATTTTTTGTTAAATAAAAAACCAAATGAAGATACTTTGGAACACAACTCTTTCATTTTGTTATTTTTGAGGTGGATTCCTAGGTAGTCTTTGCATGAAATACTTCATCCTTGTTTTTTGGAAACTTTATATCATAAGGATGTGTCCCTTTTTCACTGCATCTATTTATAAAGCAGGCATTCTATTTTGTTCCCTTTTCACACACATAGCTTCCTAAACTATAGCCTATTTTCCCCACTATATATCCTGTGACTTTTACAAAACAGATTTACATCGGGCATGTGTTAATCAAATTGTTCTATTGGTTTTTGGAATACTGAAACTTCATTTTACTAAACCCTTACTTCTGAATAAAATAAGAACAGCCCCAGAAAACAGTCCTGACTTGTAGTTATGGCTAAGAAAATTCAAGAAACTGGAAGAAAAATAGAATACAATTTAATAACAGGGTCAAGTGGAAGATGCTACACTTACACAGATGTGTTCAACTGTACAAAGACAGAAATGGGAATGAATGAATGTCCAGAAAAGTGTTTTGAGTACATGAAGGCAGGCGATCTCTTTGAGCAGAGGCTGCACTTGAGTGAACATTATGCTACCTCGACAATAAAATGAGAGAGGCTAACATCACCCTTGGATGTGTAAAGCAGAGCACAGCCTGACAGGCACATGAAATATCTGTTTTCAGTGTAAGTAAGACTTCAGCTAGAATACTAAGCCTAGAGCTGAGAGCCCCACTTCAACAAATGTGGCATCTGGAAGTGACATATAGGAGAGCCAGAAGGGGCAGAGGTCTTCAGAAGACTGCAAGAACTAGAGCTTGTTAGCCAAAATAAATAAATTTTCACTACACTTTCTGTTGCAAAAAGAATAGGTATTATCTCTTTAGCAGTGACACCTGCAGCTGGGAGGAGTGCAATTCCAAGGTGATAATCAAGTCTGCCAGAACTGTGAGATATATTGATATATATTTCAGGAAGGGGCACCAGTAGGTGACTGAATTATCCAGGAGATGAGAAAGAGAAGGGTTGCACTAGTGAACTAGAGCTGGGGAAGGCTTGGTGTCTGCTCATCAGTAGGAGTGTCAGGAATGAAACATGCAATCATGGTAACAGAGTTAGAACTAACACCAGGGTCTGAATCCCCTTAGGGGATGTCACTGAGGTGATCTGGTTTAGACATTGTGACCAGGAAGAAGGTTATTTCTTGTGCAAGATTCCAATTTTCATACAGATAATGCAGAAAGACTGCACAGTGTCTCTAACGATGGTTATGTAATGTTAGGTATTCCAAACAGCACAAACTTTTCAACAGTTTATGAAATGTCTCTCATAATATGAATAATTTCTGAAGTGTTTTGAACACAAGCAGATTTTAAGCATGTCTTTACAAAATCTTACACCAAATACTATCTTTTTCAGCTTTATCATTTAGGCAAATTAGCAGTGGGCAGGAAAGCAAGTCCAGAGAGGGAAGGTAACTTGACAACGCTGATCTGACCCAAAACTGGAGAAGTCTGTGCTGCCTTTCACAGCTCATGAAACATTTTTCATGCTGTCACCTGTCCCAGTTACAGTTTCTGCTGAAAATCGTACATCAGATGTAAGATGAATCCCAGAAGACTATCAAATACAAGATTATTTTCCCACTGAAATTATTTTTTTCCTTTATACCCAGTCAGAAACTAGAGTGTTTGAACAGGTCTCCAAGTAAAGCTGGGGAATGTGTGTCCTTGAGGGCTTTCCAGACTCAACTGAGCAAAGCCCTGTACGAAGTCTGCATTCATAGTTCACCCACTTTGCAATGGGAGTCAGACCAGAGACCTCCTGGGGTCCTTTGGTCCTTTCCCACCTTTATGAATCTGCGCTGACCCTATGAATACACTTTTCCTCAAGGACACCAGCTGTGGAGGTGCCTTTTCTAACTGGAAAAAGAAATCAATTTGTAAGAGAATGCTTCATTGGTCAGTGGGTACCATGGGGGAGCTGTCTGGGGTAAGCATTTCGTAAGCACACATCCACGTGTACTCCACGAGTGTGTCCACGCACTGGCATACATATGGACACAGGGCAATGAACAGAGGCTACATTCAAACTTGGAGGCTCTCCGAGGCCCAAACATCCATCATTTAGATAGACTTCAATGAAAGATTAAAAGAAATGCTTGTGTATTGCTTGGCTCAGAACACCCAGGAATAGAGGAACTACTCCGAATTGCCTGCAGGAGTTTACAACTAGGAGCAATGGGGTAAAGTGAGGTAAAGGAAAACAGTTTGAACATCAGTAAAATTTCCTGAGAGTGTTATTAGACTGGAATAATCTTCCCTAAGGGAAGCAATAAAAACAACGTCATTTGCATCTTTGCAAACTAGACCAGACAAAGCACTGGGAAATATACTGTGGGGAATAATCCTGTAAAATGATTGCACTAATTTTTCCCATCTATTCTTTCTTCATAGGATTGCTTCATACATGGAATGTGCCTTACTCTTCTTCCTATTACTTTATTCCCTTTCCTGTGGGTTAAGTAAAAAAAACCCTGAAGGAAATTATACCATTCTAACTGAAAAGTAACATATTAAGACAATTTGCATTTTTATTTTTAAAAAGACATCTTTTCTCTTTAAAATATAACCAGTGATAAACACAAGAGCATGTTCGCTAGGATAATGACACACTTCAGTACACTAGGCAATTAGGTTTGCCTTAAATTAATTATTGTTTGACATGCAGCTCATAGAAATACTCTGTGTAACAGGAGGAAGTCAGGTTGACCTTAATTATTGTTGTAAATAATCCCTGGGTTGTAACTAAGTAGTGCTTTTTAAAATGTAATTATAATAATACCAGAGTTACAGAGCTCATTGATTTATAATTACTTAATTGTTTACACCCATTAAACCACAGCCGTGATAGGTTCATCATGCCTCCATGCACTAGCCTGGGAACTGATGAAGCATGGCCACAAACTCCGACTAACGTTATCTCCCACAGCTAAATAATCATTCCAGTCTAGTCAAGGTCAGCAGCGGTCATCAGGTGGCTGATACTGTGGGAAACGAGCTGGTCATTTCAGTACACATCCTTCAGAACAACAAGGAGGGGGGAGCAGGATACAAAATATAGGCACCTTAACAGTCCTAAGCTCTTAGCAGCTAATTCAGACAAAAATCTACGTCTTTGAGTCTGATTTTTACACCTTTCGGGTCATAATGTATAATGTGCTATTTTAAGTACTCAGAACTGTACTACTAGGAAACAGAATACCCATGTAATTACAAATTTTTGTAATTTCTGTAAACAGACCACTCTGTTGTATTACACATATTTCTCCATTCTGAGTGGGAAAAAAATAGGAGATATAAATAATAAAGCATTTAAAATTAGCCAGCATGACACACTTTCACTTAAATTGTAGATCCCACCTGTCAGAGGAGTGGAAAAGCTAACAGCTTTCTCAAATCTTAATTGTGAGAAACTGAAATCCTGTATTTTACTGTAAAGATCCTAGTTTATTCTGAGCAAAATATAGTAGTATTTAGAATAATTTTTGTGGATTTTATAGCGTTAAAAGTTTGACTTAAACCAAGTCTTTTGCCATCCTGCAATGTAGTCAAAGCCACCAGCTAAGAAGCATGTGAATTCTACGTTACAGAAGTAGACCCTAGAAGGAATGGGAGAACTACGAGCTGGCCACTCAAATACCTATGCTAGCTGTAAGAGTATTCACAAAGCAGGTGTCAGGAATAGGAGATTATGTGTGTTCTCAGCATGCATTCAAATTCTTACGCATTTCTTAAAAGTACAGTATATTTTGAAAGCCTGAGAAAACTTGTTCTGAGTTACACCATTATAGAAGTTTCTACTATGAGTTTCTTCAGAGTATGCCCAAGACACTGAAGGTGAAATTTTTGTGCAAGCTGTCCCTACAGTTGAGGGGTTGAAGCAATTAACCCTTTAAGGATTTGAAGACCCTGTCCAAATCTCAAGCTTTCCTTGTATTACATGGAGGAAAAAAAAAAAAGAAAAAAAAAAGAAGTACCAGCGCTGTTAGTCTCAACTTCTGCACTCCTAAAAAAGGAATATTAGTCATGTATGTTCGTCAGTCAGGTTACGTCTAAATTCCCCATGGTAAATGAGACTAAAGAAATGCAAACTATTCTAGTACTGTACAATCCAGATGGAGTGATAATGCCCTGCTTGTTATTACCAACATTCCACAGCAATTAGGGAATTGCAGCAGAATCCTAAATCTATGGGAAGAAAATCAGATTGCCTCAAAGTGTGGTCCTGTCCCATCATGTGACTGAAAGTGTAGGATTAAAAGAATCGCTATATCAGTGTTTCTTGTGTACTTTTTAGTTTATAATTGAAAGAGTTTTTTTTTAAAAAAACTGTCAGTTATGCAAATACAACACAGGTCCTTGCCCTTCTGCATACCCTCACCAGTCATCAAGACTTTGCAGCCAAACCCTGCTCCCAGTTCTACTTGCACAGACCTATTCCTTTCAATTTTTCTGTGATATATCAACAATAGACAAAGAACAACTTGCTTAAATGAAGAGGCCATCCATTCCTGAGTGCTGATTCCCTTGGAAAGCTGATAATCTCTTCTTATCTATTCTACTTTTTCAGATACAACATGAAGAAAAAGGAAAAATAAAATTAAAAAAAAACCCCAAACATCATTCATTTAGGAAAGTTTCATTTATCTTCTTCAGCTGCAATGCCTACTGAAGAAAGTAATGTTTACATTGCTTGCATTTCATGATTTTCTTCTATGATCTGCTGGCATTTCTTATCTCAGACTATAAGCTCTCTAGTTCAAGCACCATATCGTTCTGTATTCCTCCATCATTTTAGCCAGAGCAAAACCAGTAAGAAGTAACTTTTTTTTTTCTTTTAAACAGAAGTATTTGGATGACTAGTTGATATGGGGAGTGTATCCTGAAAGTTAGAGTTTTATTTATATAATATGGACAGCTGGACTTTTCTTAGCTTCCAAACTTCTGAGTTTATTTCCTGTATTATTTTACCTTGGCAGAATGCAGCACTTAGCTGAGACAATCAAAGGAACTTTAGCCAATAAATGTCACTGTAGATCCAAAAGCATAAAATGCTAAAAGTTAAAATTGGTATCAAATTTCCCCCATGTAGGAAGTAGCAAAGACTCAAGATGTAAGCAAATTAAAATACAGTACGGATAAAAAGATGCAATTGTGAAGAACTGGTAATTAAATAATCACTATAATGCAAAACAGAGTTACTTCTTGACATTCAAAGGACCAAATGAAGGAAAAAGTAAATACAAAAGCTCTTTATGAAAAGAAACAGACTCAATTCTATGCTGGTAACTCCAACTAAGCCCAATGACAAGAGCAGCAGAGGTTATAGTTTTGTTCTGCAGCACCTGGTGAGTTTATAGTATTTTTGTGCGATATTTTAGAACAATAATTCCTAACTAATATCTAAGGGTGGTTCTTAGGTGATCACTAGACCTGCAACAAACAGCATTTTTTGTGAAAACTTAACTGAGTCAGTGCAGGATGGCCTTTAAGAAAACCTGAGAGTTGATTTTGATCTATCAAACCACAACATTCAGGAACCAAAGGAAACTAAGGAAAAGCAGGGAACTTGGAATCCTTGTGTTTTGAGTACATGCACTGAAATACTCTAAAAACCTTTTTTTAGTGATGACTACTTGAAGTTAAAAAACCCCAAACAAAAACCCTACCACATCAACACACAAGGACTGTGAACACTCAGAAATAAAATTTCCCAGGTCCACACCAAACCCTTATACTGGGATAAGTTAAACAGATAACACATTCCCCAACTTCCTAATAGAAGTCAGATACTAATTCATACAATATTTCCTTCTTCCCCACTGAACAAAAAGGACATAACAGTAAAGCATTCCCCAGTTCTGTTACCAGTCCCTACTCCAATATTTAGCCTATATCTAGGCAAGTCTTTATCTGTTTCTTCAACACCCTGTCTAACAAGGGGAAAACCTTTCTTCTTCCTCACCGCATGTGGGCATGCATGTGTAGGGTCCTGCACCTGTAACCCTCCCTATTAACTGTGTATGTGGAAAACCAACAAATGTATTGAAACCGTCCTCTTTTGATGGCCAGTCACATCCTTAGGGAATGCTATTCCACAGGGTGAAACCAGGCAGAGCGACTGCTGAAGGGATGTCCACAAGTACAGACAGAAAGACCAGTAAGACCATGTAATCCATTCCTAAGCTTGAACAATATGTGTCCTAGAGACCTGCTCATTGAAATGCATCAGCAAAGGTTTGATTTCTCCTGTTCCGGTACTGCATGAACTCAATTTTTCAGAAACATTATCTATATACAAAAAAGATAACCTGTTCACAAAAAGCCCCAATTGAATTACAGTAATACCAACAAGGTAGGGCCTTAGTTTTTTAAGGGATTTGTGTACATAACAAAGACACAACCCCCACACGAGAAAAAAGTATGATCAAAGCATAAGACTAGTTTTGATAATTGACAGTCTTACTTGAGGACAGCAGAGACACCTCCCTGTGTTTCACTCCTCACTTCATTCTCCCAGAGGGGAATTTCTGCAGGCATAACACCCTGTCCGTACAAGACCTATTAGTACAGGGTCTGGCACATCTTTAACCTTCTTCTAATTGAGCTCTGTAAGTAGTAAAATACAGATTGGTGTTGCTCCTAATTAAGTACATCTGTTTCCAATTTTGTGTTGCTCCTAATTAAGTGCATCTGTTTCCACCCAGATCACTTCTCTGTCAGCTTGAAAGAACACCCAGGACTGGCAAAACAGACTCTTTGAATTAGCACAGAAGTCATACATGCTGATATGCATATTATAAGCAGATTGTCCCACTTTTCCACCCACTGAATTCTTGTTGTTAATCTAATTAATACCCTCTGATTATTTCAGATGGTCATTTGGCAAACAACAGCAAAGATAAAATGCTCAAGTAACTTGCGACACATACCTGACTTTTTGTCTGTCCTATTTCCAACACACTTTTATTTCTTCTGTCTCTCTCCTCCTTCATCTCCCTCCTTACCGTTCACCCCTTGCAAACATGGTCCTTTTGCTTCCCAGCAGAAGTACTGAGATACAAAGAACCTGGCTGGACTGGAAGCCCTGTGTATCTCTCTCTTTTCCCTACATTTTTCAATTGATTGACTCTGTTCTCCTCTGTGTCCCTTATGCTTTTGCATTCCTTCTCACCTCTCCCATCTCCGGTACTACCTGCTCCTCACTTTGCCTGTGGGACTTTCATGCACTCCTCACAAATGCCTCCACCACTCACTGGTGTGATGTTGATGGAGAGGCTACAGAGGGCTGAGGGCCGCACTAGGGTGGGTTTAACCCATGGAGCAGGATAGTCCTTGCCTAGAGGTCTTGCCAACCAAGTATTTGAAGACACAAGGAGTGAAGCAAACAAGGAGGAAGCAAATTTGGTATGAAGTAAAGTATTTATGTTTACCATATTCTTGGCCATTTTCATGTGTTCTGGGAACAAGTAAGAGACACTGAATGTGTAGGGTGGTGGCTCCTTTGTTGAGCAGAAAGATAATATATTTTTCCCTCCTCATTTTCCCACTCCTTCACCTCAGACTGAGCCTAAACAAAGCCAAACAACCATGGTGAAACAAGCAGGGAAAATAGTAGAAGTTTTCAACTTGACACAACGTGGAAATTTTTATTTAGCATTAACGTATTTTCAGTAATAACAGCACACACACACACAAAAAAAAATCCCAAAAGGCCCTTCTGCCAAGGAGGCCTCTTCCCAAAAGGAGGGATACCAAACAACAAAACTCCAATTGTAATCCAAGAACGATAGTTAATTATTATGTAGATCTGTAATAGATGTCATAGAAAAGGCTCTTTTAGAGGTAATAAGTGAATGAAAGCAGTGCTTTAAAAATCATACTGCTCATTTATGGAGGAAACAAGAAAAGCTGCACAGACATAGTGTGGGAGCAAATAAGAGTGTCTCTGCAGAATGGACAGGTTCAGGAAAAGCTAAAGACACAGGAAATGGAGGGAGGAAGTGAATCAGAGCTTCTTTGCATGAAAACCTGTTGATTGTCAGTCTTTTATATCCACCATTCCTGCACTCCTCACAAGTGATTCTTCTCCATTCAGAAAACACTGCCTGCATAACGAACACTATTCTTACAAAATGTGTGATCCAAATTCAACCTAACTCAGCTGGGAAAATAAAGAAATTGTGAAGACATCCCAAAACGTTAAGCAAAATCAACTCAATGAGTACAGGGAATAAATCCAGTTACTATATTTTTTAACCTGAATTTCAAGTATTCCCATGGCAAGGAAACATAGTATGACTAATCAGGTTTGTATGAAAACATAGCCCTTGTATTATAACCTTGTAAAAAGGTCTTTCCTTATTTAGAGAGGACTAGTATAGCTGTGCATTTTCTTTTATGCAAACCCTACTCTAGTAGAGCAGAATTCCTTAACAAAAAGACTGAATGGTAAAACTCTAACTGTAACAAGCCCAGTATTTCACAAAGCTCTTGTTATGTGGGAACAATTTAACATGCTGCTGGCAATAAATACCATAACTGCTTTCTGTCAGACAAAAAAATAATGAAGACCATCATAGGTCATACTAGATCAAAAACATTTCCTTGTTAGTTGCAACATCCTATTTTCTCTTTGGGAAGTCACTAGAGGGCATCATCACCTACTCAATCTTGCCTGCGGACCAGGTCAGGGCGTTCATGCCCTGCTCTCCAGAAGCTCACCAGGAGACAGGACGGGTGAGACAGGATAGCACCTACACTGCTCCCCGTAGGATTGCCCTCTGCAGAGCCCAGAAAACTCAGCTTTCCAGTTGTTCTCACAGCCCTAGCAGGGAGGGACCTGTAGGGCACCATGAAAATTGCCTATTTCGGATAACAGCAGAGAGGAGAATTCAAGGCTACTTGGCTCTCACCACACTTTAGCATTCAGCACACACACCAGAGGAGCCTGGAACACCCCCTGGTTAGAGCTGTCACGTGTTTTGTGACCACCCCTGCACAGCAGCTCTCTTTCAAATATCTCTTTAAAATGGCACTACTAAAGAGAGATGACCATCAACTGCCTAATACTCTCACTTCCTGTAGAGTTATCTGTGAAAATACATCATGACTTTTCCAAATAGCTCTGGAACTTTGAAAAGATGAAATGCTGAATAGACCATGAGAAGATGATTAGCTTCGTTAGACTGAGGGCAGGAATCATCTCCCACAGACTCATCATAAACTATGCAGCAGTCCTACAACAACGCAGGTCACATTTTCACACGAGGGCTCTTACGGTGAGCATGCCAGTGGAAAGATCTGGGTGGTGCATGAACACAGGGGAGAAGGTCCAGACACTGACTTGAGTATTTGCATACAGCTGCTTTACCTCCATTTTTTATTTATCCCTTTCTCTCTCCCTTCTTGTGCTTCCTAAGTCCCAGGTGGGTAACCTCCATGGCGTTGTCTTTATCACCGTGTGTGTTGCAGACCAGATGTTCTTTGTGTGTTAGGCTGGCAAGCCGAAGTGTCAAAGGTTAACTCTTAGAATAAATATTATAGCAGTTGAGATGTTTTTCTGTGTCTTAACCTGTTTTGACGATGCTGTTTTTCGCTATGTTTTTTCTGTGCACACTGCTAATTTGATCAAGAAAACTCAAGGTTTGAAAGGTTTGATAACAAGAGATGGGCTTCCTTGCTTATCAAAAGCGGGAGGGCACATGCTCTTTAGTACCTCAGCAGTATCCTTGTAAGCTGAGAGGTTTTGGTAAATCAGCAGATGTTTAAAAATATTGTCTTTTTTGTGAACTTTGCTCATTAAAATGTCATTATAATACTAAAAATCACCCCCGTAGGTCAAAAACACCCTTGCCCAGGTGAAGACCTTTCCCTGAGCACGTGTAATAGTGGAAGTAATGTGTCTCTATTATAATTGTATGTAAATCACTAATCATTGTAGAGGGGATGGACTTGGAAAATTACAAATCCTGAAAGCTTTCTGTATAAATATAGCACAAAGAACTCTGGTGTGCATGCTAGGAGGAGATATCCCCCATGCACCCAGCGCTGCAGTAAATCAGTGTCACCTTTCTAAACTATCATTGGCTTTAGACAGTTTTCTTGGCTACAATTTTCAGTAACAAAAGCACAACCCCCACTATCCCAGGATTCCTTAATAACATCACTACTTGGACAACTTTGCTGGTGGTAAACCTTGTACGTGGAAATTGTGAGTCAGGGTGAAACCCAGGTACCTGCTGTCCCATGCATATCACTGCCACATCCCAGACCCACAACCTAGGAGTGGTGTGGGCATGACGCAGCCATGGGACTTGTGTTCCCCTGTCTGTGTCAATGCATGGCACAGGGAGCATCTTCTCCTCCAAAAAACGATGACCAGGAGAGTTTTCTTTCATGTCTCACTGCCTATATTTTCCAAATTAATTTTTTCTGTGGGTGGAGAGCTGTAGTGTCTTGAGAAAGGTTTTCATCTGTCAAAGGACATGGAATGAAGCATCCCTTTTTTCAGGAGATAATGGAGAGCATGGACAAGTGACACAATGGTTCACTGCATGCAAAATGCACCTGTTTCCTACTAGGGTCTTCCAAACACAGTTTTGGACCTTCTCCAAAGCCTGGAGCAGTGCCAAAAGTACCTGAAGTTCCAGTGTTGGAAACACCTGTTATACAAGGAACAGGTCTACAGGTCATAAACTGTTCGTGGCATTGGATTTTTACCTGGGATTTTCCCTTCAAAGGGTGGGTACCTGGAGCTGCTCTATCCAGGCTGACTCCCAGGTGTGTGCTTTAGTTTGGAGGGATTAAATAAATAGTAGGTGTATAGCATCCCTGCCCTACACTATTAGCACTCGTGTACCATGTGCAAGAGAGCAGCTTTATCAACTCGTTAGCAAAATTGATTGACTGTTGGAAGCACAACAGGAACTGGAGGAGGGGAGTTGGAAGGGGACATTGATATTTATCACTAAAACAGTAGAAGAGCAGTGGTATAAAAGGCAGATAAGGTAAGTAGGTGGTAGGAAAGAGAAAGAAGGGGAAAACATTGAAATTAGATCTCAGTTAAAGGGGTAATATATTCAGATTGAGGCACAAATAATTTTAGTTGAGTGTGAGGCCTGGAAAAGATGACACATTTGCATTATAAAAATCACAAAAATGAACTCAAGTGGGGTTGTAAGTCTTAATAATTTTGGATATCAGAAACTCCAAATGTGCTTAAAAACTTTTGTGAAAATTTCAGGGACTTTCTGTGAGGAATATTATCTGTGTTTTCAGGGAACACCAAGAGTAATTAACTTTGGAGCAAAAGCTTGCTTTTTCCTATATATAGTGAGAGACAAAGATTTCCCTGTACAGAAAAAAGTGGTTCCTACCTTTCTGTATATATACAATGGGAGGATACTTGGTGATTATTATTCACTACAGCTCCTGTACTAGGCAAAGATACAGTCTGAGTCACCCTAACAGAAACCCACCCATTCCCAGGCTTACAGCACTTATTCACAAGCCAGCATTTAGATATGCAAATAACAACATATTGTTATCAGCAGCTTGTCCAATAATATTCCCTTTGTTTCATCAAAAAGGCGTATCAGTTTTGTACAGTTGGCAGTGAACATGCAAAGAGGAATTTGAAAAAACAAGACCAGCCAGAACAACAGCCTCTGCCAGTCTGATTGCAGGCATCGCTGATGTCAGATGATGCATCAGAAGCTTAGGGTGCTAATGACTTGTTGATGTGTTTAACATTATGCAGCTAGCTATCCCTTAGCAGATATTTTCACAGTAGGTATTATTTTTATAGATGCTGCTATATTGCCCATAAGCTGGAAGTTTAAAGGGAAAATTTTGAAAACAGGATGAAAACTTGAGGGGACAGAGAAGTGAGAGAGAAAACTTGTCTGAATCCTTACATATACTTAGTCCAAAACACAGAAACTTAAAATAGCTTGTCCTTGGTCAAGCCTGCAATAGAATCAGAATACAGGACACCTGATTTCATCTTCTCAGCTGCAGTAATTTGTTTATATTCATGTATACGTACGTATATAATCAGCTGTAGTCCTTGAACAGAAGTTAAAACATATTAAAAAAAAAGGAGAAAATTTGAAGTGAAAGGTCTAACTAAATTACCATCCTGAAATAATCTGGCTAGTTTATCTTCTTTGCTGTTTTGTCTGTCTTTCCTTTGGAGATTTGCAAGACAATTTTTAGAGCCTAATTAACTTCTTGCATGAAGATGTACTTCTTTCATTTTGGAGAATTAATCGCATTTAATCTGCAGACACTAGCAATTATAACAAATCTGTCTGTCCACTGTGACAGATAGATTATGAGAAAATAAATGGAAAGTGACATTCACATTAGCCTGAGAGAGTTTTTGGCAACCATCAGCTGGCTTTTCTAGTTACCATGACTTTAGCCCATCATCACTTTTTCATTACAACTACCTGATTGAGTAGGTTAGGTTGCCAAGTGGCTTTTCCAGGCATTTATTATGACAGAAATGTTGTTTATGTTTGAATTTATCAACCCCCTTCTGAGTGAATTGCTTTCTTAAATACAGCGTATCTTGCTGTCAGCTAGACTGACTGTGTGGGGCAGTTTTGGAGTCAAAGCTCTTTAGGCATGGCTGGGCTACAAATCTAATTGCAAACAGGAGAGAAGACTGAATTAATGAATTTCGGATTTGCATATCCAAGGAAGTTTGTTCCAGTTTTGAAGGTGCTTGAAAAGATGACATATTCTTAAAAGGGACTTCGTATAAAACGAAAAATCTGTGTCCCTGTATGGGCAGGTAACTGAGCAAGAATACCAATGAAGTGAAATACGTCGTAGAAAATGTGGGGCAGGGGAGAACTATATCTTTCTAGATAAAAAGATGAAGAAGTATGGAGAAGATTTCCGTAATCATGCCAGCGAAAAAGAGGTACAGTTGTGGTTTTCACTTCAGCCAGAAACGTGATCAGTGCTTTGCAGAATACATGCAGAAACAGGGCTGCTTAGGAGAGCGTGTGTTCTAGGGTGATTTATATCAGCTAAAGACATAAAGGACTGAAGCAGTAAAAACGGGACTGAGCTATTTAACCAAGTGTGACAGCTTTGCATGACTGATTATTCATGAACTACTCCTAGGTAGTTAAGAAACATCAAATGTGATTCATAACATCTAGAAAGAAAACAAGCTATTTATTAAGAAACCTAACTTTGTGAGACTCCTAAAACTGGTATAAATATTTGAATTCCTTTCTAAAAACTTTGTTAAAGACAAGAATAAATACACACATTCACATAATACACACACACACATATATATACATACATATATTTCCTAACTGGCAGTTAGAAAGTAGGCACCAATGTATGCAAAGTAAATGCACATTCCAAAAGCATTACAGAATCAATTATAATTTCTACCAAATTCTTAGCATGTATTTTTATGGAGATCAACCCTATCAACTAAGGAATGCCAAATTAGCAGGCCTTTAAAATAGAGAAATGATCCACAAAATTATCCTCTGATCGGGCTGAAAGCTCCTCTTCACAGGTATGTAATTAAGTAGTGCACTAAATGATGACTGTAGACTGTATTAACAACTCTTCATTAACTCTTTGCATGCAGTAATTACATCTTGTGTACTCCACCAGTTGCACTG
Source organism: Eurypyga helias (assembly GCF_000690775.1). Taxonomy (NCBI): domain Eukaryota; kingdom Metazoa; phylum Chordata; class Aves; order Eurypygiformes; family Eurypygidae; genus Eurypyga; species Eurypyga helias. Next base: position 76,557 of record NW_010243177.1, on the reverse strand, counting down.
CAAGCATATATACGTGAGGGGTGGTTAATTTGAGAGCCACTACAACACTATGAATTACCAGGTCATTGCACAGTACCTAGGAAAGCCCTAACTACAGCTCACAATTCGGTAATGAACCAAACATATATACTTCTGCAAAGCAATCTGTTAATGGACAAAGTGGAAAGTATTTCTTGTTTATTCATCTGGGCATCACAGCAGAAAGAGTGAGAAGTGTTAATTTCCATGGATTGATTTGGGGGTTTTGTTAAATATTTTCTTTTTATTTTGTTTATTTGTTTGTTTATATTTCCCTTAACCTTTCTGCTGCTAAGTATGACTATTTCTCTTGGCTTCTTGGTTTTTTTCTTTTGCATTGAGGAGGTACAGTATGTAAATATATATAATTATGAAAAGTCATGGCATTATGAGCATGCTTTATTATGAGCCTGATTTAAAGTAAACATAAAACAAACACCAAGGAATTGCTATCAAAGGTAATTACCATAAAATAATGTTGCTTGACTATCGAATGTTGTAATTGCTACAGTTGCCAGTTCGTTTGCAGTTGAACTATTCAGGTATTATGTAGAAGTGATTTTCCTGGAATGTCCATCTGAAGCAAACACCGAATTTCACAGACTAACTTAAACATGGTTATGCCAGGTTTTCTTTCAAGGTAAAATCATGGCACAACTTCTGCAGAATCTCTTTTGGAATCGCTGCATTGTTGCTAGGTTTTCCTTCGTCCTATGTTACTCACATTTTACTGAAGACAAAAAAGATATTCTTAATGTACGCAAGCACCAAAAAAAAAACCCCAAACCAACCAACCAACAAAAAAAAAAAACCAACCCCACCCAAAACTCAAAAACCCCTTCATATTGATTTTTGCAATTATTTTCAATCTTACGTTGTTTCAGTATTTCATTAATAATTTATAGTAATATTTCTGACATTGCTAGATTTGTTCTGTTTTGATTGTAACTATGAAGTTCCCTGGAGCAATTTAAAGCTTACATTTAAAAATTCTTTATGTCATATGAATATAGAAGTTACTTTTAAAAATGCAGTGGCCCTTTATATGGTTGCTGCTATATTGTGACTCCACTGCAGCCTTGCTTTTCTTTGCCTCCATTTAACAGTTACAACTAAAGGAAGAGGACACATTTTGCAGGGAATTTGTGTTGGGATGTTCAGCTTTCTCTCCTTTCACTAGCTAAAGTTTTCGGTTCTCTTGCTGCAGCCTGGGGATAAATAGTCATTATAAAGGTATATATTCTCATTTTCCTCCTGGTAATTCTGTAGAATTTCATGGCTAAATTTCTATTTTCTTTAATAATCTATGAAGCTCTGCTACAGAAATATTGTTCTTTTAAATTTAGTAGGATGGATTACAACATCCTTCCAAAAAAAGCTATTTATGCTTGACTTGAAAATATTTCTACTGGATTTTATATGATTTACTCCCTTCATCCCGTCATCTTTTCAACATAACTTATCTACAGTGCTTAAATGCAGGTTTGAGTCCATGTCCCGAAAGATACTAACAGCTGTAAAACAGTGTCAGTAAAATCAAGGCAGACATACTTCCAGTAAAACATGCACGGTTATGCAAAACACAAATTAATGATATGCTCATAGCATTAGATGTGGGCGATACTCATGGTGGTTGTCTAAGCTGCCTCTATTTATGAAGGCTTGAAACATCTAGAGACTAATATAACCAATACCAGGGCTGGTTAACCTCGTGTGGTATCTGTTCCTCGGACAGCTGATCTTCCTGTGTACTGAGCACCTGCTCTGAATTATCCTTCAAACCTGCTTTGTTTCAAGAGGCCTTTGTAATAGCAGAACAATTAGCCTCAGTGTTTTCATACTGCAACATTGTCAGCCCAAGAAAGGAAGATACACAATGCAAATGATGTCCTGAGGACTTGGGAATTTAATAAGCAAAACCACCACATGCAAACTCTGGTGGGTAGAGATTCCTCTAATATGTATGAGTGTTGGTTTTAGAGCGAGGTAGAGTGATCTCGCTGGAATAAATAGTTGCATAAGCATGGAACGTCTCTGTTTGACCTACTGGTTTTGGACAGCCTGGCTCTGGGCCCACATGTGTTGCTTTGACCCTGAAGCTATTCTGCGGATGAACAGAAATACTCTGGAAGAAAGCCAATTGTCCAGTTTTTAGCCGGAGTCTTGGAATTTAGGCTGTATGACATAAGTGTTTGCATTGCATGATAAAAAGAGTTTGTGGCATCTAATAAGCTCATTGTCTGGTTCATTTAGGTACTCACTGCTGTTATTACTGTTGTGGTTAATAGTAGTAGTGCTAATTTCAGAGTAGCAACTGCCAGGCTCAGTAGAAACTGGGCTCTGTGAAAAAAAATAACTTAAAAGTCAGAATCAATCTCAAAAAATTTATGCTGGAATTAACATTTCAACTTCTATTTAGCTGCAGCTGAGGAGTCATGAATCACCGCTTCAAACCAAAAGCTAAAGAGTAATTTGTGTGCATTTATCAGTCTATGACCTAGAGAGCATCAGAAGCTGATCCTCTGCCTTGTTGTCACCCCTGATGCAGTGCAATAACCCCTGGTAGACAGGTGTGGCAGCCCATCATACTGCTAATCTCTTCGATCAGCCCAGTATGAATGGGTAGAGCTCATGAATCAGAGTCCAAAGGGCGGATGTGAGAGCGTTATGTTGCTGCTACCTAGAGAAATGGAGGTGGCATTTCTCCTGTAAGCAGGACCATTTCATCTGCATTGGTTCTTGCCCTCCAGAGCACATGGACCTCCTTCGCTAGGAAATAAAAGCAACAGAATAAATTTGGCACCTTTAGGGCAAGAAGGAGCTTTGCACTTTGCAGGGGAAATGAACTTCATATTCTTGCCATAAAGGTTAAAACCCCAGTGCTGCAAGCTCACTAGGGGCTCAGCTAAAAAGGCATCCTGGGATGTTCAAGTGCCAGATGATTTTGTCACCCCAGCTTCCCTGGGACTGTGAAGCCCACACAGTTTTCAGATCCTGCCACTATGCTGTTACAGGCAAATTAACCCTACAGTCCCTGGGACCATCAGACTCCCTTACCCCACACAGGCTGCTAGTGGGGAGCGGCTACTCCTAAAACATGCTGGGAACTGCTTGAGAAAGTGGCAAAAACATGTGCCAGGGATATTGTGAAAGTGTAATGGCACAAATGATCAAGTGAGGGGTGTTTCTTCACTGTTTAATTTAGTAGCTCAGATATAGCGACAGAGGCCATAAGCATTTAGTTCCCATCAAAGCTTCCAGGGTGAAGTCCAAGTCCAGCTCTGTGCAGAATGAACCAAATCCACTTCTATCACCCTATTCATTTTGGCAGAATTAGCGGAGTTTGGTTAGGTGAGAGAAACTGCACAGTCCATGCTGGCTTGAACTGTTCCAATTCTAGAGACTATACTGAAAATACCTACTAGGAGAGACACTAGCTGCTCTAAAAATTCTCATCATTCTCCCCTCTAGCCCTGGTTAGATGTGCTTTCTGAAGGGGTTTTTGGTGTTTGGTTTTTTTTTTTTTTTTCATTATTGTTTTGCTTCAGCTTGAAATTAAAACTGAAAAGGTTTTTTTAAAATGTCTTTGTTTCTAGAAACAGATGAATGCATAACGATAGAGTGGGTAAAGAAAGAGGGGGGTTTTCCTTACAATCAGCATGCCAAAATTAATTTTGCAGTGAAATTATTCTTTCTCCAATTCTGCTTTCTTTAATTAAACTCACACTGAAATAACATTCTTAATCCCCAAGAAGCATCAATATTTTTGCAGCAAATTGTTGCACAACTTGTGGTATGGACTAATGCCATGCATTAGCCATGAAGCAAGGTTTGACGTAGCTAAAGAACATCAAGTACAATACCACATTTTATCAAAACCAAACAGCAGAACAATGCACACAAGGCTCTTGCAAATATACCAGACCCATCAGATTTCAATCTGATAAAGTCAATACAGAAAGAAATATAGGGTACAGTTTGTCTTCATTAACACAGAAATAGGCCTAGCTGTTCTACTCTCCTTATGCACTGTACTCTTAACCCAGCAGACCTGGTGACCAGCCTCTCGGGCTGAAATACTGGGATTTTGGAGTTTAAATTTCTGTGCTTTTTTTCACTAGAGCACACATCCCTCAGAAATGCCAATAAAAGGATTTGCCCAACTTCTCCCCCAGGCGGAAGGACCACACAGTGTCTTGGTTTCCTGGGAGTGCCCCTCTGGAGACCTTCAGCATGGGACTGACCTCTGTCCCCAGCTCTGCCCGCAGCTAAAAGGGAGGCACCCACATGGATAATCAGTTAGCTGGAAGAGGCTTAACGTCTGCTGTATGACTTACCACTTCTTAATGTACCTTTCCTAATTAGAAAGAAATATGTTAAAGAAGAATGTGGGATGCACCGGAGTGAAGAGCTGGAGAGCAGTTGTAGGGGGTCAGGCCGAGCTCTGGATGTTGATCGTGACGTGAGGTGGCTCATCAACACTGCAGCCGTCCCTCGCCATCCTGCCATGGCTGTCAGCACCAGGACCACCAAGGGGTGCATCCCAAGGGTGTTCACCAGCTACTTTCACCTGCAGCTTGCAGGTCTAACTGTGGTTGCATGGAGAAAAAACGTGGGCTAATTGCCATGGGGTTTACCCCATTTCCCAGACAGGTTTGGCTGTTGGCCACACACTCCCAGTTCAAATGGCACCAGTACCTGAACAAGCTAAATGAAAGCCACCTCGAGTTCATCTGCATGCCCAGCTGACATATTCTGTTATGACATGGGTTGTTTACATTGGCAAGTTAGAGGAACAAGTGTCCATGTGCCTTTTATTGTCCCATTACAGGGACAAAAGATCTAATCATATGGATCAGTTTGTCTGTCAGAGTGCAGGGCAGCACCACACGAAAGTGTGCAAGACAGTCCAAACCCCAGAAACGCCATCACTCTCAGAGCAGCAATCTACCTAATGATGTAAGAGATGTACCTTTCTAACTAGGGAGCTGCAACCACCCTGAGCAGCAAGTGTAAGATCACCTGGGATGCATTTGTGCTGTACCGGGTGCTGTGCACAAGCAGTTCAGCAGAGGTGCTGTGCTAATTTTGTGGCTAGCCTGCTGCTAGCCCAGCCTGGCTGCTCACGATGACCCAGGACACATCAGCGCTGCACCCTACCCCAAGCTACACCCCAGCTGAACCTGCTGGCTCTGACACAGAGAGAACCTCAGTGTACCACAACACTTCTCTTAAAAACAGAGATCTTGCCAGCATCACCAGGTTCCTCACTCACTTTTTCTGCTCGTTTTTGGGAAAGATGTATGGGGTGCATGTTTCAGAGGGGCCTGACTGCACTGTATAACCCGGCACAGTCCATGCTGGGCTGTGCTTCTCTTTGGTGGAAACCAGAGGTTTTGGGCTACATTCCCTAGAATCCCATCTTTGTGAATTGTGTTCTGGTTTTTACCTCCAGTTCATGGCCCAGAAGGTAGAGGGATGGAAGGCAAAGTATTGACTCCCAAGACTGGAGCCCAAATAATGTAATGCACCACTGACGCGTATAACAAAAAAAAAAGATAAATCCTCAATTGGTATGTTAGGCACATGGTGATTGGAAAAGCTGAGCAGAGACTTATCTTAAGGTGAAGATAAATGAGGAAGCACACACTGCTGAAACTCATGCTATGACTTGTTTACAGTAGAGCCAAGGTTTTGCTTAGTTCAGTAAATATCCCAATTTAGACACCAATCTAAACCTCCTTTAATTAATGACACAGATGGAAATCTTGCAATAGCGTTCCAGTACTCCTGACTCCGGAGAATTTGAAAGTTATACTGCAGGAGTGATTTTCCCCACCATGTATCCTCTTTCAGTCACGGCTGAAGCTAGATAACACAAAAGGTGAGTGCAAATATTTTTAAAAGGAAGAGTTTCTAACCTTTATTGCATTTGTTATGGGCAAAGACCTAGTGTGCCTGAAATGGATTGTACTGTGCACTAACCAAAATTATTTATTTTCTCAAGTCTCATTTTAAAAGGCAGGTAATGGACAATTTGCTATTTCATTAAAGAAGAAATGCACATAGACCAAAGGTTGGCCTGATTTATGGTTGAGCTGTCTGGTATATGCTGTGTCTTGGATTTATATTCAACCATTGTGACTTAGAGTAAATTAGAGACCATAAATGGAAAATATTTAAAAGACCATTAGATAACTGAATAAATAGGCTGAAAAGGTTGTCTGCATGCCTCTCCCACACACATTAGCTGAGGATGATGGCTTCATCTGAGATTGAATCTGATCTGTTGCCGCTATACATATTGCCAGGCTACAGCAAATATTACAAATCACATATAATTATGTTTTAAAGAACAGTGAGTGAAAACAAATACAATCAGATAAACTGGTTCCTTTTGCAACTTCACCGTCTCCTCATTAAGTGTGCTCTAGTGTCACTACATGTAACATAAAGAGACAAGAAAATGACAGATATAAAGGAAATTACCTTTTTATATACAGAAACTAGAAGGGACTGTTACTGGGGGTCAAAGGTTTACCTCCCAGGTGCTTGGTTTAGCACCCACATTTCAAGGTAACCATTGGGTTGTGCCACCAGCCACCAATAGAGCAGCCAAGAATTTCACAGCTTACATGGAAAGAAACACAGGGTCCAAACATGAGGGACTGAGAGCACAAAGCCACCAGCTTCACCTTCTGCACTACGCAGTGCTGCCTTGCTGCCAAAAGCATGCGTGACCATAACCAAGAGAAACAACGTCACCTCAGGAAAAGACTCCAGCTATTTTTGGCCCCCTGATTCAAAAGCAACCATAGCATTGCTGGCCAAGCACCAGGGGAGGGAGACAAGCTTGTGTGACCTACAGGGACTCTGCAGCAAACACCATGGAACCAGAAAGTGCCCAGCCTCCACCAGACACTCAGTGCTGGGATTTTGTCCAGACGCATCCAAAAGACTACAGAGATACATGTGTTATTCCTGGGCAGCTCACCAGTTTGTGGTCACTTGGCCAAATCTTTCATCCTGGCATTTAAAAAATAGTGATTTGCTCACATTTTCTTGTGTAAACCTCTCAAATGCTTGATCACCTGCGTTTATTTTTAAATTCTTCCACCTCTATTTTGAACTGCCTCATAAATTTCACCCATCCACCAGGTTTTTGTTTAGACTGTATTCTTGCATACGATGAACAGAAATGTATTGGATTAACAGAAACAAACCACAGGAACATCCTTGCCCCAGCGCTGTCAGCATGGCCCAGGACAGCCCCTCTCCTTCCCTGTGCAAATGTGCAAACGAGCAGATCTGCCTTTGGTGAGCTACACTGTTGTCTGCCCGGCAAGGCTTAATAGGTGATGGGTGCTGTCATGTCAGCCGTGAGGTGCTAAGATCCCAGCTATAAGGCTCATTTGAGGGTGGTTGCTTCAAGCATCAAAGTGCATCACCTGGCATTTCTGTTCTCCCCTTCTTGTCAGTTCCTGGGAAGGGTTTAAGGTCTCTCACTCAGCTGTGATGACTGATTGTCCCATGTGTCCCTACAACTTCCTTTTACAACAGCAAGGTAGATCTGTTATTGGTACCCAATTAAATAAATATTAAACTACTATTAATTTAATAAATATTAATGACTTCATATGAATGCTGTTTGTGAAGATTTCTCCCAGAAGATCTATAAAGAAATCATAAGCAAAATTTCACTTTAACATTTTCTAGAAGTAGAACATTTAATGACAAAATATCATGACTGCTGCTGGTCTGGAGCAGGGAAGGACAGGGGAATTCACAAGCTATAAATTTTTTCCCAGATTGTCAGGTAAAAAGTAACAGAGTCTTAAAGCTGTGAGAATCATAGTATAAGAAGATAAACAGTCTGTTTTTGAAGTGAAACAGCAGTGCTGTGAGGAGTAATTTTATTTGGTAATTCCTCCACTTTCTTGTATCTTTGAAATGCTTCTCATTTACTTTCAGGATTTCTGCAACTTTTTTGGCAAGAGTAAGCATATGCAAACGGGTTTTCTGCTCTATTAATTCATTAGTAATATCTAACTCTGCCAGCTTGTGTGTTTAAATCTGCATCTATAGCATAGTTTGTGGTCAAGATGCCAACTGTTCTTACACATACATTTAATTGCCCTGGATGAAATGCTGATTCAAGTGGACTCAAAGAAGTAAATCATTTAAGCAATGGAAATGAAGCTGTTGCATGTGAGAGATCTTCTCCAGTCATCTCACTACTGCATATTAATGGTGCAGTTTAATCTCTACATCTTTTGTTTGGTCTGATTAGGCATATCCTGGTTCTTATTAGACATCAGGAAGAGAGCAAGTTATCCTTAGAAGATAGCAGCATGAGGCTCAGTCCTTGCTTCCTGACACACCCAAATCCCACATCATTTCATGTGCCTGAGGATGACAGTACCAGGTGCGAAGTCATTCTAGATATCCAAAATCCTTTTTGCTGTTGTCTGGCAAGTTCAGTAAGACGTTTCTATCTTTTTAAGTCTTGGCTCATCCTCTCTTTTTTGATTTTACACTGATGTTCTCCAAACACCAAGGCAGAGAGGGGTATGTCCTATGTAGTAGGACTAAGTAGGACTAACTTAGTAGTACTAAGTAAACTGATTGTCAGCACTTGCCTAGAGTTGCTACAAACTGATCTGGTCTGACATCATATATGTTTTGCACTAGCGTATGTTTTGTACCCCTGGAGTGCTGCGCCGTGTGTGCCGCTTACCTGCGGTGAGTTTGCTGACTCTCCCGACGCCGGCATTACTTATCCTGCATGTCCCAAACACAAATGCAAACACGAAGCTTTCATTGACTACAGACAACCCTCGGATGATTAGTCTTAGTAGGCTATAGCCAGCCTTTTTTAACCACCTTCCTAAATACCAAGCATTACTCAGCTTTGAAGATTGATGTGGTTTTTCTTTTTTTTTTTTTTGTATCGTCTGTATTCTGGATGGCTAGGTCTCTTTTCTTGTTGCTTTGTTGATAGTGATATGGAAGTTCAGTAGTGGGTAAGATTTGGCAGCTTCTTTTCTGTTTAGCTACTTATTGACAACTCAGCTGAAGACTGAAACTGGAGAATGAACTAGAGAATAAAGGATTTTTGCAGAAGAGATGATCTACTCTTGGTATGTGACAGGAAAAAATAGCATTAACTCCTTTCACCCTTACTGTTTTGTTTGAAACTGTTTCTTCCACTTATCTGCCTTTCACTGGGACTCCTTTGTCTCCCACTGCTCAACAAGAAGAATGGGATTGGTCAAAAGTTTTAATTTTCCTAATTTAATTTTCCTCTTGTCCTATCACCAGTTGTCTGGGAGAACAGACCAGTACACTCCTCCCTACAACCTCCTTTTTCAATAGAGGCAGTTATTTCTAGTGCATGATGCTGACAGTGTAGAAGTAGTGGTTAATGCTCCCCAAAATCTAATGACATTAAAAACCTCTCTTAATTACTTTTAAAACTTGAACTTGCTTTATCAATCACCTGCAGGGAAACAATACACAGTAAGCAATTACCGTAACAGGTTAGATAGGTGAGGCTCAAGCATAACTCAGAGTAGGTCATTGTGATTTGTTCTCCACCTTGTCCTCTGCAGCCAGTTTGAATTTTGCACATATTCAAATTTAAATGGTATGTCTTTTTCTGTCTCAGAAACGCCTATAATTTCTTGCAGAGTATAGAAAAAAATGACTGAATACAACAGGGAAATTGTAGCAAAAGGCAACTTTAAGAACTGTTCATGCATGCAGCTTGGCCAAAATATTTTGAAAAAATATTTTTTAAAATATATAATTTTTGAAAAAAAAAAATCTATAGAGACATTCTTGTTTCATCAAAGCCTACATGACTCATGAAGACATATTGCAAAGTCATAAAAATCCAAGCTGGAAGAGAACTAAGACTGTGCCTGTCTGTCCGCCACCAGAAGAAAAGCTCAGGCTTCTTATTTCTCATTTTGCCTCACTGGGAATAGGGAAAGGTTTATCCCCTTTCTGGTAACGTTTTATATGTTTGAAGACTGTAATAATCTTTCTGTAAAATAATCCTGATTTTCTAATCTTTCCTCATAAAACAAACCTGCTAGATCTTTAGCTCTTCTTGCTACATTACCAGGCCCCTGGTTTTGTTTTGTTGGTTGGTTTTGTTTTTGTTTTTTAAGTATAGTGTCCAAAGCTAGACATGATATTGTAGATAAAGCTAGTCTTACTGCTACTGGGAAGGCTGGAAGGGCAGTGTTGTTATCTCACAGTTGTCACACCTATTTATATGCTCTCCTATATTTTTTTCACAACAGCATGGCACTGCCCACTCATGTTTAACCTGTGTATGTTTAATCCACTGCAATGTTATAGAATCATAGAATCGTTTGGGTTGGAAGGGACCTTAAAGATCATCTAGTTCCAAACCCCTGCCACTAGACCAGGTTGCTCAAAGCCTCATCCAGCCTGGCCTTGAAGACATCCAGGGATGGGGCATCCACAGCTTCTCTGGGCAACCTATTCCAGTGCCTCATCACCCTCTCCGGGAAGAACTTCTTCCTGATAACCAATCTAAACCTCCCCACTTTCAGTTTAAACCCATTACCCCTTGTCCTGTCACTACAGGCCCTTATAAAAAGTACCCCCCAGCTTCCTTGTAGCCCCTTCAGGTACTGGAAAGCTGCAATAAGGTCCCCCCAGAGCCTTCTCTTCTCCAGGCTGAACAAGCCCAATTCTCTCAGCCTTTCATCATCTCATCTGTGGATTATACTGGTTCCCTTTGGCAAACTATTGCTTTCTGCATATTAGTACAGAAAATAGAGGTGTATAGATTAAACAGAAAAGGCATTGCAGAAATAATCTTTTCAAGCATATCACATTCCAGAAATAATTTAGTGAGACTAGGTGTTTCAGCTAGGTCTCTCACTTCTCGCACATATAAATTTGTCGTAAGTCAGCTTTGTGCATGCAGTGCTTCAGCTACAATCACATGGGGCATGGAGAAAGATTTGTGTCTGGAATACAACCTGGCACAGCGATAAACTGGAGAGCCTCTGAAATGGCTGATACCATCCACTGCAAGATGCCTCCAAGTGATCAAAACCAATACAGTACATTTTATGTTCCCACGCACATAACAAGTCCCTTAATAAGTAACCACATAGCAGTCCACAGAGGTATGAGCGTACTACCCCGTTTATCAAAAACTGGATCTATTTGGGAGAAACACATTTGCAATTACACTGAAGAAAAAAAGAATGAAGCTTCCAGCTCCATTATCTTAAGACAACAGCTGGAGAAAAAAATTCAGACGTTGCCGATGAGAAAATGAGGACGCATGCTGGAGTGATTAACAAGTTTGGACTTCATAGGTAATTGGTTTTTCCTGGGAAACCACTCATGTATGATCACATGGGTATATTTTCACATGAAGGCAATGATACAGGTCATATTTCTGATTTATGCTTTATTGCATTTGGTAGATAAAAACAACGTACTCAAGAACATCTTAAAATAATAAAACTTTAACTCTTTCAATGCTATCCCTTTCCATTACAGGGCACCCTCAGTGCACTTGCCTACTTTCTCACGGGAACATAGTAGGCATAGGAAGATGGACAGTGTTGCTGGACTATCTCAGCATCCCTAGCTTTAAAGAGGTCCGCTTTCCGTTAACCAAACATTTGAACCATAGACTTCTTACTGCCATGTGTTCTTTATGTAGAGTGAAAAGGATACTTGTACCTATTTTGTTTCAGAAGAAAAACCCTCAAATTTATTCAGTGAGGGTTACATTTTCTTTGTGGCCTTCTCCTGGGAGCAAGTAACATCTTTTACTCCTCAAAGGGCAGTTCCCATCTCTCCTTTTCCACCGCCGAGTAGTACCGTGATGCCACCTGACTCCTGCACCCTTACTCTTGGGAAGGACATGCTTCATTCTGCCTCACTCCTTTGGACACATGTGTAAGAGCAGGGAATAATCTAGCCAAAATAAATTAATTGTCCATAACTAAGCCTTTGCGCTGTTGTGATGATCCACTCCACTTGTGGTTTCTTTGGGTTTTTTTCAACCAGGCCCTTTGAATGGGCTGGGGAATGAAGGTGTGGGAACTGATTGAGGAACTTTTTATTTATTAAACAGTGTCTTTTTTATTATTATTATTGTTTCAACTAGCATGTCAGGTGAACACATACAGCCAAATAATACAATTTTGCGATGGAAAAAACCATAATAGGTCACACCTATCCTATCCATCTGCTGGTACCAGATTGTTATCTGCAGTTCATTTTCCATTATGGTTTTTCATGGGATAGGTGATTGCTCTCTGCTTCTGAAAATCAGGCCCTACTGGTGCTCAGCGATGAAGCCTCAACCACTTCCCTTAGGAGACATGAAGTAATTCTTCTCAAATATTAATATGCAAATGCAGCATCCAGAGTTCAAAAGGACTAGATGCTGCACCCGCAATTTCAGTCATTATGGTTATAATGGTTTCTAATTCTGATTGTGCACTGCAGTGTGGTGAGCCAGCACAGGTTTGCAGCCCAAACTCCTGCTGCTACACAGCCAGCCCTTCAGATGGACAAGATGCACAGTCAAGAAGTTATTCCCAAAACTCATCTTTGCAGTTCAAGATCAAGGTTTTAAAATGGTGACTGAGCTGGGACGTGTACTTCTGATAATGCCCCATTTCCAGCCCTGCCTTTCTCCAGCTGAGGAAAAACTTGCCTATGCACATCCTTTTTGGAGCAGGGGACCTGCTTAGAGCTTCTCTGCTCACAGATCCCCTGTAACTTGTAACCTTGATGTCCGACCAAAATACCAGTCTGTAATTTCTCCTACAGTGTTGCCAGCTGTTACAGCTCAACATTTTCTTGAAATATAAAGAGGCTTTAAAAATGCTGATGGCCCTTGGGTGTAGCCACATGGAGTCATTATCTTGTGAAACCATTTATTAGAGGTGACAGCAAAGCTTATAGCTGTCTTTGTTCTTAACTAGAGTATAAACAAATGGGTTATCCATGCATAGTGAATTAAATTCTTTCTACACTCCAGAAAAACAAAGGGGGGGGTTAAAATCTAGCGCATAACTTTTCATTTTAAGTGTATTAAAAAATTACATCTGATGGAAACCAAGATAAAGGTCAGGTCTCATTACAATTGTTTACGGAGACCAAACTTCACAGGGAACAGAACATACTTGGGATGAGACCGTGCTTGCTCAGATCCTGTGACACTGACAATGGGTCTCTGTATTCTGCCCCTTTTAAATTTGATAACACTGGGTTGCTCCTCACCAGTACGAGCACACAGCCCAGCTTCTGAATTACTTTCCTTCACTGAAGCAGTGAGCTCAGGTTTTAGGGAGCCAATTGTCAGCTTCAAAATTTATTGCAGTCCTCCAATCCTTCACATTTGCAGCACTGCCCACCCTAATCCCTTTTTTTACAACAAAATTAAAGAACTCTTCCATCTGACTGCCAGTGCTGCCAGTCTTCTTCAGCCACTGATAGTGGCGGGTATGAAGCGGGCCGACACAATGGGGTGGTTTGCTCAGTCACCTATGCCAGCTCAGTCAGAGCTCTACAGAAGGGCAGGCAGCCTCCAAGACATGGGTACCATCATTGCTGGGCAGGGGTCACAGCAGCGGGCAGGAGACAAGCTGAACCAGGGATAAGTCTGTGGAGGTGAAAAGATGAAGTGTGTCCCTCTTCAAGTGGCAGCAAGGTAATAGACTGAATTAGCTTTATCAACTAATTTTAAATTTCCTTGAAAGCAAATATAACTTTTATTGACCCCTCACCCCCAAACCTACTGGAAAAGTGAAGTATCCATAAGGCATATGTGATTGTGTGACAACTGCTGAATATGACACCACATCCCTGTGCAGAATGCCGTTCTCCATGACTCCTGGCATGCCAATGATTTCAGCCTGAACATGCTGAAATGTTTCACTCATGAACTATAAAATACTGAAAAATATTGGTTTTGCATGAATAACTGGTGAATCATAGGCATTTGTAATTTTTGGGGGGTATGGACGTAGTCTTGGCTTATTTGTATTCTGGTTTCACATGAGAACATTGATATGAAACAGCAGTAATTGAATCTGATAAGCTCTGGTGAGCCTTCCCCCAGGAGAGGAGGTATGATTCAGAGAGAGAGATAAGAGTACAGAGGCAACTATAGAAGGATGCATGGAGACTTGCAGGTTGCCTCACATCGCAACTCATAGGTTTTATATACTCCTAAAATGAGTGATCATCATCACAGGCAAAGCTAATTACCTGAGACATTATGATTGTATCTGCCATGAGAAGGATGGAATTCAAGGCGTTCCCCCCAACCCTCTTGTGTTTTGGGTTTTTTTTTTCTTTGTTTTGTTTTGGTTTTAATTAATTGTCTGTCTATTTAATCTTTCTTTGAAAATACAGGGATCTTAGACAGCATAAGACTATGAGTCTTTGGTGGTGAATGTTGTTTCTCCTCCTGTCAGTGCTTGAGCACAGGCTTGGTGGGATGACTGTGTTGAGGAGAGGTACTGTAGTCCACAGAAACGGGGCAAGATCAGACCTCTGCTGTGATCCTCTATTCTGCCTGAGCTGCAATGACTCAGTAAGAGAGGCCCTGGCCACAAATTTGGTTTGCCCCTTTAAATTTCCCTGAGTTGTCAAATTCACAGCTTATAACTCTGTCAGATTGACCCAAAAGGCTTGTTTGGTTTTAGCCCATGAAAGCCAACTCAGAAGACCAGGGGCCAAACCAGCAACATTATAACCACCTCACTTGGGACAAGGGGATTGGTGGAAAGATTGGAGGCTGGAGCTGACAAATAGTGAGTAAAACTGGCAAGACTTGAAGGAGAAGGTGCAGTCCACCCTCCCAGAGCACTTAATGACCTCCAGCGCAGGGCTGTGTCTCAGCATCCTCATGACAACATCACCTCCAGGAGTTTCAACAGTCCCACCAATCTCCTGATCCTTCTGCGCTGCTCTCAGTCATGACATTTGGGGTGCTTCTCCAAGAATATGCGTGATCTTCAGACTACATCTGCCTGGCACATCAGAGAAATGCAGGACCCACAGCCTGGAGATGAGGGTGTACAGTGACATTAAACTCCTGTACACAGGGAATCCTACAGTGTCCAGAGGCCATAACCTGGATAAATGCATCACTTCTTCTCACCCATGGATTTCTATGGAGCCACACTGCTGCCTTCCCTGGAGAGCTGTGAAGCACAATAATCTTCTGGCCACACAATGCTGCAGGTCACACTGTTGCCCAAAGTTTTCAAGATTCAGAAAGGAGATTTAAAAAGCAGCTTGTGAGGTGTCATGTTTAACCCCTGAACATCCTCGGTACCAAGAAGGAGGCTTTCAGAGCATTTTTGTGCTATGATGGTCTCTTCGCCATTCTTAGAGGAGAGAGGGGGAAGCTCCTCTGCAAAATTCACCAATGTGTCACTGGTACTGAAATAATTTTTTCAAAATGCCTTCACTCCTCACTGAAATACCCATAGCTTGAAATGAGAAAATCCAAGCATATACTGCATACCATATACTTATCTAAAAATCTGGGATCAGTCAAGAAGCATCTGTCAATTGAAATAAAGTGATTTTCACAGTGAGTAATGTTTGCAATAAATAGTCCACCTGCTAACCTCATTTTAACCTCATATCAAAAAATATAATGGCTTCTGTCACATCTGCTGTGAACCATAATACTTTAAGCAAAATACAATTCCAGCTGCCAGGTGCAGTTGATTTTTACCCAGGAGTTTTCATGAATAAGATTCTCCTAGAAAGACCTCAAACCATAACTAACTTTACAGCAAGGGGCAGTTGAATTCTGAGCTACTTATGTCAATGGGATTTTCATACAGTCTTGAGCTTCATGATTAAACATCTCTATGTTTATCTTTGTAACTTCTAAATGCAAGTGAGTCACTGAAGAAGTACAAAAGTGTTACCAGAACTCCACTTGGAGCTTCCTTTGACAGTTTGTCTGCTTTTGGGGATTCTCACCATGTTTGAATTTATATTGTAATTGCTGAATAGTTTGCTTAACAGATCTTTAGTTGAATTGTATTAATGTAACAGTTTCTTTAAAAGATTTACTCAAGCAAGTTCCTGTGGGAACGTCCCATCCAGAGTATGTTGGCATGCATATATCCCAAATGTATGTGCCTACTTTACAGAGAAAGATAGTCAACAGGTACTGTCAGTCTTTTAAAGTTTCCTGTGGCTTCATCTGCTCGATAAGGTACAGAAAAAAAAAATATTCTTTAAGGGTGACACCATTCATTCAATCAAATTCACTGCTGGTGCAATGACTATGATGTAAGAGGCAGAAACAAAATGGTAAAGGGAAGGCTATTACACAACCTTTTCTCAAAAGTTAAAAATAAAATGGCAAAAAAAAAATCTTATTTTTTGTCATTTATTTTCCTGGCATGTTAGAAATCTGTTTGGTATTTAGTAATAAAATTTGCCAATGGGAGATTTTGAGCATGAAAATACTCTTGTAAAATATGTCTTCATGTTGGGCTTTTCCTGCAGAAACAATACAGGGTTACTTAAATTAAAATCCAAGTATTTGAGCATGTTTCAAATTTCTTACAGAAATAATCAGGCTTTTTAAACAATATTTAGCTATTTAAGTCAACAGTCTCATCTCAAGAAAAATAATACTGCATGGTATAGTAACTGACTAGGGCAAATGCATTAAAACCTCAGTTGTAGAAAAAGAAATATTTTTAGATTTGCAACCTTAAAAATAAATTTATTTTTCCTTTTCATTTTAGTGCCATCACATATTTAGACTATATTTATCCCCAACCTCACACAAAGCACTTTGTTCCCAGGAACAGTATAAGCGCTGAATAAGCAACCAAAAAGCTTAAGAAGTTACAGTTTGCCTATTTTGTTTTGCAATACCTGCTACAGCACTACAGTTCATCCATCTCCATCTTCATTCCCTGTGTTTGGGCTGAAACTTATTGTTGAAAATTCAAGATGGGATGAAAGCAAAGGGGAATGTCACAGCTTTCTGAAGACAGAGGGGGGAAATTCTTCAACAGAAATAGTATTTTGATCATTTTAGTTTCATAATTAAGTATTTTTTTTAGGTTCACGAGATTATGGAGTGCACATACGTTAGCATATTGCTCTAATTTCTTGTTCTCCTTACAGATATAGTTAGACTTATAAACACCAATTTATGTTTAATTTTTGCAACCAACTTCTGATAGAGTATAAATAAACTGACTTGGGTTTCAAGGTTTTTTGTGCACACACCCACTCTATTTCATAGAATCATAGAATCACAGAATGGTTTGGGTTGGAAGGGACCGTAAAGACCATCTAGTTCCAACCCCCCTGCCATGGGAAGGGACACCTTCCACTAGACCAGGTTGCTCAGAGCCACATCCAGCCTGGCCTTGAACACTTCCAGGGATGGGACATCCACAGCTTCTCTGGGCAACCTGTTCCAGTGCCTCACCACCCTCTCCAAGAAAACTTCTTCCTGATATCTAATCTAAACCTCCCTACTTTCAGTTTAAACCCATTGCCCCTTGGCCTATCACTACAGGCCCTTGTCAAAAGTCCCCTCCCAGCCCCCTTGTAGCCCCTTCAGGCACTGGAAGGCTGCAATAAGGTGTCCCCGGAGCCTTCTCTTCTCCAGGCTGAACAAGCCCAACTCTCTCAGCCTGTCCCCATAGCAGAGGTGCTCCAGCCCTCTGAGCATCTTCGTGGTCTCCTCTGGACTCATTCCAACTGGTCTATATCCTTCTGCTGTTGTGGGTTCCACAGCTGGACACAGTTGTCCAGGTGGGGTCTCACGAGAGTGGAGTAGAGGGAGAGAATCCCCTCTCTCGACCTGCTGGCCCCAATTCTCCTGATACAGCCCAGGATATGACTGGCTCTCTGGGCTTTCCACACAGAACTGTTCTGTGCAGTGATACCATCTGGCCATCTACTCAGTGTCTTTCTCCTGACACTTTTTATTTTTTTTTTCATTCTCTATCATTCTGTCCAACATTTTCATGTTTTGAAACAGGTGACTTTGTTTCAGGTGATTGAAGGATCTAAATATTTTGGAAAAGGCAGCAAGAGTGGTTGTCGGAGGAAATTCTTGGCTGGCACGAAGGTCTGGACTTAAACGGCATTGTGCAAAACTCCACCAGCAAGGGAGCAAATGCTGAAAACCCAGATAGATTATCTTTCAAATTATTATAATTATTCCACTTACACTTCTTGGAAGCTATTAGTATTGGTAACTCTAAATTGCTCATCTTTCTGCAGTACCAGATTTCAACTACCTCACTCGTTCCTGATGCAGACATGCTCACAAACTTCTGTCAGGCTTAGATGTAGCGTGGTAGATTGTTTACAGTGCTCCTCTTATTTATTCTCAATTTATGCAGGATTTGCAAACTCTGAATTTTGTCTTGAATTTTTATTTCATATGGCTTCAGAATGCATCTGAAAGCTGATTTTTTGCTTGATTTTAAGTCACAACCAAAGAGCAGTTTGGGATTTTTTAAGTGTGCATTTATTTGAGTGTTTCCAAACAAAATTCTCATTCATCTTTGTCTTAAATATTGGCCTCAGCTTGCTTGAAACAAAAGGCACGACCATTTACTGGAAAACCAGATGTGTGCTTATTTAAGGTTCAGTCTGAACTTGCTTGAAATTCATTTCCATTTCCTTTTGAAACCTGGCTTGGGACTCACAGCTATGACAACCTTTTGGGGCACTGGCCTGGTTTTGCGTGCTAAACAGGGGGTTGTAGCTGTGTTTAAAACTCAAACATATTCCTCTATTTAGGTGAGCATAATTTTGGAACCCCTTGAAATTCTGGGTTTGAATATAGGCTGACTCAATATAGACTGAACACTTTCAGAGCCACCATCCCCTAACACCCATATACATAATTTCAAACACAGTGGAATCACTTGCTTACTCAAAATCAGAGCACGCTTGCAGATTATAGGACATGACAGTATGATTTGTTTGATTGCAGTGAGGATCCCAGTTTGAGTTTCAAGCCCAACTCCAGATGCGCTTGCACAGCGACAAGCACAGGTCACCACAACAGTCATGCTCCGTGGCTACCTCGTTGGTGTCCCACGCTGCCAACCAGCTCAGGATACCCAGCGAGGCAGCAGCCAGGGCTACAAGTTGGCTCATTGCAGGTCCACACAGTGCACCCTCACACCCTACTGATACAGCCACAGTCACCCACAGAGGGTAAATGCCATACAGCCCACTTTGGCATTCTTTTAACTATAAGTGTTTTCACTTTCTTCCCTCAAGATGCAGACCGAATCAGGAGAGATGTTCTCTCTGTTCATGGAGTGTTTTTGTGGCCACCACTTAGAAAAATAACACAAAGGCCGGGACTTCGTAGTTTTAGCTGCTTTGATTCAGTAAAGGAAATGCTTAGTGTGAGTAATGTCATCCTTAGTCAGCCTAGCCCTTTCACACACTTAAAAATACCTCGAAGTTAAATCAGTGCTGAAGAAAGGCCTTTGTAAAGTTTAGCAGCCAAATAAGAAAGGTAATCTAGCTGAGCTGACACAATCAAGTATTCTAGAAAGGCATGTGAGATATAAACCAGGTTTGGAAATCCAATATCTCCACAACAGATGGACTATTAAGGATACTAGTAAATTTAAGCTATTGCATTTTGCAGTAGTTAAATCACTCTTTTTGCCAATATTGAAATATTTGCCAATATTGAAATATTTTCCAATATTGAAAGAATTTATATTATCCAATCTCAAGACATTACAAAGTGAAGATTAGCATTCATCAGAAAATTTCTTTCATGGGTGTTTTATTTGAATTTATATCATATCCACAAAAATATAAACAGTCTTCAGTACCATTTTGTGATACATAGTCTCCAAGCTGAGATTTACAATGGCAATAGTGAAGTATCTAATGTGGATTTGTCTCCACACGTGTACATTGAAGATGATGCTGTGAGAGGCAAGCAGGAATTATGCAATGTGCTGCAGAAAGAAAGATGAAAACATAACTAAACATTTTAATGTCTGTGTAGTTCATCAGCCTACATACAGTTTCTCAGGGTTTTTTTTTAGAGTAAGTTGCTGTAATTTTGTGCAGAAAATATAGTTTGAGAGGGCTCATGCCAAGACCTCTGACACTGTGATTTGCATGTAACTATATAAATATAATATACTTTCCTATCTAGAGCTTTATACATATGAAAAATTATGGTACAATAAAAATCTATACACATGGTGCTACCAGTTCAGCAGCTGCTAACTTAAAGGATACATCTAAAAATACGATTGCTCAGCCTCTGAAATATAAAATAAAAGAGCAATCAGAAATGCTTTTTGTTTAAATAGTAATTTACATAAACATTCATCTCTTCATTTTCTCCATTTGCTTAAGTCTGGTAAAAAGACTCCCTTTGGTTGGTTGCATCTGTCCTTGGCAAGAACTGTAGTTTTAAACAGTCCTCCGTGTTTGTCTTAGGCAAAGGTTAATATATTTGTAAAGCAGAGTAAATGTTGGCTGGCTTCTATTCCAACTCTGTGCTATTGTAATGCTGAATGACAAGTACCTAGTCTGAAAAGTCCTGCAGAGTGGGAACAGAAACTTGCACGATCTCCACGTGCTGAAAGACGTGACAGTGGAAGACTGGCATTTATACTGTACCCCAGTGTAAATTACTCTCTAGATGTATACAGTATGCTTCTAAATAAAGCTTTATCTTTCAAAACCTTTAAAAATAGGTTTAGCTGCTGCTCAGTAACCAAGTGGTGACACGTGTATATCACAAGTTCATTTTATCTCCCAAGAAGTTTGGTGAGAGATCTGATAGAAAACATATTTATGAAGGTATTACAATCAGTTGCTGTAAGATGTATGTTAACCTGAGATAAGGCACAACAGTGTTGTGGATTTGTGACGGTTCCACTGCTTTCAGATTTTCACCCAACATGTGGATTAAGGGGTGGGGGGAGGAAGGGTGGAGAGCATGGAGCAAAGGGCTGTAAATAACCATGGGATGGTGGGGAAGGAACAGTCTTTGGTGCAAAGTCAAGTTGCTCTCCTTGTCTGGTAGCCTGGTTCTTGTTATATGAACTGCAAAATAATGGAAAAGGAACTGGAACGCAGCTAATCAAGCTAAAAAAAAAGGAAATTACTGAGTTGCGCAAAAGCAAGCAAGGTTAGCAGTCAGTCAAAAAAAAACAAAAACCAAAAAAGAGAGAGTGAGAGATAGACTGAAAGAAAAAAAAAAACCCCAACCCTTTGAAGTACAGAGGCTTATTATTTGATTTGTAAATAAGATGAACGTCTCTCCACCCAGGTTATGAAAAGTAAAAATTGTCATGTATGTGTAATTGATGGTGACAGCTCTGGCATACACAGTGTAGGAGGTAGTGTTATTGTTTGACATGCCCTACATGTGTAGATAACAACTTAGGCTCCCAAGTTTGCCTACAAATTGTTGCTAAGCACATTTGATACCTTTTATATTAATACTTCTGTTGTCTCTTGGTTTCATCTCTATTTCCTTTTAAGGCAAACAAAAAATGGAATATCTTACAACCTCCATCTGCACCTTGCTGCATTTTAAGCTAATGTGGATTCAAATCCAGGGATGCCTGAGGAAATGGATATTGGATGGATTTAATATTCTTAATTTTATTTTTATTTTGTTCTGGGCTTCTCAGTCCCTATTATTGTTTTCCAGATTCTCCATCCCTGAAAAAGCAAGTTGGAATTGATCTTGGTTTCACCTTTGTTCACATCACCAAGAAAATCCTGTTTCTCAACTCCCACATCTCACGTACTCAGTGACCTGGCGACGTGCTGCCTCCTCAAGTTTTTATTTCCCCATATTCTGCATGTGCTTGGTGCCAGCAGGAAGCCTTTGTGACTTGGAGAAAGGAAAAGCTGCTGATGAACATTCAGTCTCTGCACAGCACTGCCGAAGATGACCCCAAAATACTGATCCAGATCAGTGTCTTTATGTTGGTGTTTTTTTCTCCAACTAAAAATCCCAAGCACAGTTGACAAATACAGATACAACATAAAGTTAGACTTCAGAAACGCAAAGAGGACTAACATTTTACACGCAGTGGAGCTTTGAATTTCTCAAAGGATTTTTGAAAGTATCTGTCCTAGTGAGAATTGACTTGCCAGGAGTACTATACGACTCAAAGGAACTAGGGACACTGTTCCTTCATGCCATGGGACTAATATATGTTCTGCTTGACCACCTTCCCACTGCTTCATATGGCATGGATTTGAATGTTTGAATTAGGAATGTAAGTAGGTGGGAGGAGTATGAATAATTCTGCTGGGAAACCAGTGCCTTTTAGTAGGCTTTCCCAGTCAGAAAACAGTCATCTTCCTTCCATTAAGGAATATTGAAGGGCTTTTGGCTCCTGAGATTTACTCTCATCCTGCACACCACCTCAAAGATGTTGGTTAAAAACACATAGACTTTTTCCTGGGATGAGCTTAATGCCTTTTAGAGATTACAGAGAATACTTAGTACCAGGTAAGGTCAGGTCCTAAACTTCTGCCTACAAAGGAAGATCCCAGTGGTGGAGGTAGCATGGATTCTCCCAAATAAATGCTGAGAGCCACCTTGCAGAGCCACTGCTCTCTGTAGCTGGGACAAGCTAAGTGAAGAGGAACTCACCATCTGACTCAACAAAAGCAACTGGAAGCCAGCAAAGAGCTAAAACACTCAGAAATCAAAGGAGGGAAGGAACAAGTGATATTGACCACTGAAAGCTATAAACCATCTCACTATGGAAGAAGACTACTTGGCTCAGAGATGCTTTACTGTTTCCTCCACTTACAGTTGCCTTCCAAAGTGTATTATCATACTCCCTAAATGCCCTAGTATTTTGCTCCTTCCCCTTCTTTGCATGACTCACAGCATTGTCATAAATCACATTATGCCTGTATGATTAAAAAAAAAAGAGAAAAACTTCACAAGGAGGGAAAAATAATCATAATTCTATAATGTTATCTTATATCACAGAAAACTGTGTACATTTTTTCCCCATACAGGACATACTTCAAATAAAATAATTTTAACACCAAAAATGATAATGTTCCTTCTTCCCGACAGAAGTAGAATTGGTTTTTCACCCCAGTTTGGTACATAAATATAAGAAAATAGTCTTTGCATATTTACATTCAGGTGTTTTAAATGTTATATCTTGACATATTTAATTCTCATTTTCTCTCCAGCCACGGGCATTCTTTCCAAATTTATATACTAATCTCCGACCGTCCACACGCTCCAGGATTTCTCTTTTATAGTAGTATCTGTTAAAATAAAAACATAGAATAAGATTTAAGATTACATTCACCTACAGTCCTAAAAGGCCACTGCCAACTAGGCAATCCCTCAGCTAGCTGAAAAGTCCTTGTTTTCTATTGGTATATATATAATACCTAAGATTATTTTAACTGAAAGACAGAGGAGAAAAAAAAGAGGTTTTCTTTTTGTATCTTTTATGTCAATTATTTAATTAATTGATTATCTTCTAAGTTTTAATTTCACCAGATAAGCCAGAATCTGAAATAAGACCAGGAAAGAATCTCACCTTCCACTTAAAAACACATTTTGAACTTGAATAGATTATGGAAAAATGCTCAAAATATTAAAGCAAAAAGCAAAGAAAAATGTCACATAGAAGTTTTAAACCTATTTTAAGATGATGGGTGTGCAGTATGTCTAGTTTCTAAACATTTCTGGAAATAACAAAGTCTCTGGTCATTACTGAGCCATTTAAGCATTCCTGGGTCAGTAGCCATGGACTTTCAGTTTGCTACAACCATGTTTCCTTCCTACATTGGTTCTTTGGGTGGACAGCAACGGAATGTGCTTTATATATATGCAACATATATGTATGTTATGTATATTATATTGTACAGAAACAGGAGAGGAAGGTAAAAACTGAAGAACTTAATGTCACAATTTCAAAACTAGTGGGAGAGGCTCATCTGTCAAAGGAAGCAACTGGTGCTGCTGGTAATTCATTTTTTAGAAGTCAACCAGATTCTCCATCCAGGTCATCTCTTTACATGCCGCAGTCTTCTACAGCAGCATCTCCGCTCACCTCATAGCACGGCTGAGTTTCTCGTAAGTCATGCTGCTGTTGTTTTTCTTCTTTCCCCAGAGCTGAGCCACAGCTTCGGATTTTAAAAATCTGAAGACACCTTCTGACCGGTCTTCCCACTTGATTAACCCTGGATTTTTCTCAGGATTGAGAAGAATATCTCGAATAAATTCCCAAAGATGAGTTCCTCGAGGGTCTGAAAGAGGAAAGGGGGTAGGAGGAAAGAGTGTCTAAAATGGTCTCTGGGCTGTGCTTGCCAGTTTTATGTCATGTTCTTAGAGTGTGTCATCTACAGATGGTGACCACTCAGTAGAAGCAGGCCATACTTCCAGGGTGCGGGACCCCCACCTCAGTGATACACAGGCAAAAAATGCTGACAGCCTTTACAGTGGGGTTGGAGGTGAGTGTCAGCCTTTGGCAGTTTGAGTTCTGTGGCAGGCAGGTAGGAGCCCTAGCAACCAAGGAAACCGAGTCCAAACCACCCACTGCTTCCTTCTGCCTTTGGCAGTATTTCTGCCCTGAAGATAATATGTTTAAGTCTTCCCCTCATCTCATTTGCCCATTTTTCCTGATGTTCTTCTACAGCATGGCACGTAACCTGATATTATCATGCGGTACGTGAAACAGCCAAGATAATTGTGAAGCAGGCACTGAATCTCGTCACAGTTACAAGACAACAGAAGGCATAGGAGGTGCATCAAGGAGTATTCGATCACAGGTCCCTTAGGTAGGCTTAAAGAAGCAAGAAGTTTTAGAGTGGATAGAGGGATAGTGACAAAACTGGCTAGCCAAAACTGTACAAGAAAAGAGTATAAAAAAGATGGAGCCTGAAAAGGCAAAACCAGATCTCAAAGTTCAACAGGTAGACCTCCCAGTTTAAACACAGCCCCATCCCACAGTTACTGTAGAGATGGCACCAGAAAACTCAAGTCAAAAAGAAAAAAAAAAAAATTAAATAAATCCACAAGTCAGATGTAGTATTTTATGAAGAATAACAAACACAGTGATAAGGTGGGTCAGAAAGATAGTAGCTCTTTGGTCTGAATTCAAAAGCATGCAAGGGTTTAGACCAAATTAACAAGGAAACAAGCTAGACAAAGATGTGAATGTAAATAGAAAATGCTATGCAGTGCAACATGGGTTCAAGTAGATTTCAGTCCACGTATCCAATATTTTCTTTATTATAATTGTTTTCTAGAACCAACAGAATATGGTGGACCTAGTCTATCTGGACATCACTGACATACTCAATAGATCATGGTACAAAGCAGTACTGAAGAAACTGGAAATGTAGGGGATTAGCCCAGCATGGCAATTGATCTTTTCTGTATGCCAAGGCTGTGATAAAGTTCTTAGAATCATAGAATACGTCAAGTTGGAAGAGACCCATAAGAACAGCAAGTCCAACCCCCTGCTCCTTGCAGGACTACCTAAAAAGAAGCCACATGACTAAGAGCTTTGTACAGATGCTCCTTGAACTCTGACAGGCTTGATACACTGATTACTTCCCTAGGGAGCCTGTTCCAGGGACCTAGCACCCTCTCAGTGAAGAACCTTTTCCTAATAACCAATCTGAACTTCCCCTGGTGCAGCTTCATATCCTTTCCTCATGTCTTGTTGCTGGTCACCAAAGGAGATTGTCTTCAGAACAGTTCTAGCTAATCCTTTCATTAGCAACCTTGATACCACACACCCAAAAAAACCCAAACCAAACCAAACCAAAAAAAAACCCCAAACCAAACCAAAACCAAACTATCGGCATGCCATAAGAAGTTCAGGAATTCTGGTTGGACAAAATCACAGAGCAGGGTAAGCAAAGGAGTCAGGAAGAGACAGATCATCTCGAGATCATATTGAAACAGGATGAAATCAAATGCAATGAAGGACCAATATTAAGGTTTTCTACCATAAACACAGAATGCAAAAGACATACACAAGATACTTTCAGCCTAAAAATCTCAGTAAAGTACATTAATGGAACTATGTACCATAATTGTGATTTCTGGGCGTCAGAGTCAGGTTTGATTCAACCGAGTCAGGTTGAATCAAAACTAGCAAAAAAAGCAGATGAGTGGAAAGACTGTCATATCTGAGGAGAATAAGGTGGCAGGGTTGAGGGGCAGGTCCTTGTTTGTGGTCCTGTGCATGAGAAGTTCTGCAAGGAGATACATGAGCATGGTCATGCCCACACACAGACCTTCCTGATTTAATCCTGCGTCTTGTTCATCATTCCTTTACTCCAGCCCACCAGCCCAGATCAACACAGGGCAGAGACAACTGGTTTCTTCCCCATAAGTCCTTACTGATATAAACAATTTGAAAAGTATAACAACAGTCAAAAATAGCATAAGCAAACAGTACTAGAAGCAGTCCGATCCTTGGAAGATTCAATCACAACAACGACCTAACAAGTTTTGTTTTAAAATTGTTCCCTTTTCCCTTCTGAAGGGGATTTTTTTTAATGTTTCTTTTCCTTCAATCAACCAACCATCATAAACATGGATATTGACTTACTATGCTTCTTGGTGTGAGACTTTGGAGTATGATCTTGCGATTTTTTCAGATCTGAAGAACCTGCAGAGAAGGAAAATGAAGTCTATTTGTAAATTTGATTAAAGGCTTTCCATTGACTAGCAGGTTGAAAGAAATAAAGCCACAAAAAAGAATAAATAATTCTTTTAAAGATAATCACTTTCCAGAAGGTA
Source organism: Eurypyga helias (assembly GCF_000690775.1). Classification (NCBI taxonomy): domain Eukaryota; kingdom Metazoa; phylum Chordata; class Aves; order Eurypygiformes; family Eurypygidae; genus Eurypyga; species Eurypyga helias. The sequence goes on along the minus strand of NW_010243177.1, from coordinate 49,709 downwards.
ATCTAAGTGAGGAGGAAAGGGGAGAGTTTTGTTTTCTGTAGTCTATGTTAATCAACACACTTCACAAAGAGACCATTAATGAATAAAGAATGAATGCAGAGGTAAACATTTGGCTTTTGAAACCTAAATTTGATTAACAAATACCTCACCTCATGTTATGTGTGAGAGAGCAAAATAAGACAATCATGTCTATAACAGGATTCCTGGGTTGTCCCATTATGTCTTAGTCTTTGCAGAAGCATGTATCTTTGGGGGCTTATTTGTTTCTGCAGAGATGACCTAATATGAAATGTATGCACTGGTACCAATGCACAGAACACCTACCTGACTAAAACATAATGAATTGGCAAAGCGTTGTTGTTTGGGGTGGCAGGGTGGGGGAATGGGGCTGCACTGGTAGGAATTTTTGGCATCTGGACATGCATATATTGTTCCGTGGCTCAGAGCCATAGAAACAAGCCATTTCTCATCGATGGTACTTTATCACCTGCAGCCAGCCAGGGGAGGAATAGGGTTCCTGGCACAAGTGTTTCTTCAGAAATGAACAAAAAGAAAAGTTCCGCCTGTTTATGTAACCTACATGACTGTAACCTACCTCGCAGTCTGCACGTTCAACCCTCCCGCCCTCAAACCACTGCAGCCTGGCCCTGCGCTTGTCATTAATGAATAGCTTTCATCTGATTGTTCTGAGTCTCAAAAAATCTGTGGGATAGTCCCGAGAGGGTGCCCCTTCTGTGTTTGCTTTTCAGCATACTTCGTGCCTGAATTCCATAAAGCAATGCTTAAGGTCCCACGCACGTTTTCCCAGCTTCTATGAACGCACGATTATCATACTTTTCATGGAAACAGCATTTGCATGGGAAAATGACTCACAGGAAATATTCATTTGCATAGAAACTTGTCAGATTTGCACAAGCAACTGCAATAACTGCATGTGAAAAGGTAGATGCAAAACTATTCACACACTGGCTTTATTCATACATAACTGGAAACATAAACCAAACAGGTCAGTGAGGATAAGCCTAACCTCCACTATTCTTAGCCTGACATAATTATTGTCCTTGACCCCCAAGCAGCAAACCTGTTCTGAGTCATTCTGCCTTCCCACTCTCAAAGAGCAGGAACTAGCCTGAACCTCACTCGGCTTGGGGTGGAAAGTAAGATGAGGCTTATTTCACTGTCTTTCCTCAGAGTATGATTCCCCTGACGTTATTAAATGTCTGTGGGAACTCCAGGCAAGGATAGCAGTACCTAGTCCTTTATTTGCCCTCTTCTTATTTTAAAATCCCACAATTTTCTTGCAAATGTTTGTTATGCTCCACTTAGCTGGAGACTTATTCTTGGAAGTTCAGTTGCCTTCGCCTAGCTGGTGATTTATTCTGGATTTCAGCTGTGTAAATAGCCTCCCGCTCTGCCTCTGCTCCTGCGTGGAGACCGGTTTCAAACATGCCATGTTAGGAGGCTAGGGCCTGACAGATGAAAAGAGTTATGATGCAGTTTCAACAAAGCTGTCTTGCAAAACTTTTGACAAAAGGTTGCACAGTATTTGCATATGATTCAGGAATGAGCCATTTTTTTACGGGATATACAAATTTAGTTTTTACAGGAGGCTGTGCCCTTGGGTGCCACCCTAGCTCTAGGCTTAAGCAGTCAACGGGTAAACACACAATACCAGGATCTTGACAGGTCCCCAGTCCTGTCAGAGAGCTCCGAAATCCTGGTAGACATCTTGTGAGAGTGGGTGGAGGCAAAGGAGAAAGCAGAGTGTTGGTTGGGGTTTATTTTATTTATTGCTGAGTGTATGAGTTTTAACTGTACGTCGCTTGGCAAGTCCAGCTGTGCTGGAAGGCTGGGGGATGCTGCCAACGGGCAGGCACAGAGGCTGTGTGTGACTGCTGTCGGTGCGTGGAGGCACAGGGCTGCCCCCAGTGTAGAGGATGCATCTACAGTGGTGTGCTTGCCTGTCTCACCTTCCCATGACTTCCACTGCTTTCAGATCTGTTTAGTTCACAGCTTTCTAAGGAGAACCTGCCTTTCCTTCTTCCTTTTCTTGCCATCTCTGCTGTCCTATTTTCCTACTGCCTTGTTCTTTCACCTGTAAGTGCCTGCCCCCAGGACATGGCCCACGGAGTGCCCCAACGCATGTGCCCGAAATGCACTTTCACCGAGTACTACAGCAAATGGGTTTGCTCTTTCTCCTGCCCTTTAGCAGGCAGATTGTATCTCTGTCTGGTGAAAGAACTGTGGAGGGCTGAGGTTGTGTGTGGTGCCTGCCCTGCTATCAGCTCAGATGAGCTCTAGTAGGACGCCCTTCTCAGCGTGCTGCCCTACAGCTCCCCCAGGCCGACCCAAAACCAGCCCCAAACCTAGCAACCTAGCATGAAACACTGGCTCACAAGGGAAATGCAGCCACTTCTGGGGTGGAATATGGCATTCATTTTCCCATTCCCAGCTACACTACAGATAAGAGTTGGAACATCTCATCTCTCTGACACTAACGTCTTCCCCTTTGACTCAGTCACTTTAAAAGATACTTGGAGACTGAAGGTTATTTAGTCTTCTTTGTCTTAACAGAGAGAAGATAGAAGGATTTCTTTAAAGCAAGATATTGTAATAATGAGAGCCAAAAAAGCTGTCAGAATCAGCATTGCTTGGCTTAAAAATACTGGAGGCTCAGATTCAATCCTACAACAGAAGACCATAGAGACTATTCTATGTCGGTAGCTCTGGGACAAGTAACAAATAATTAATGACATAATTACATGTTTCTTACCAGGAGGCTGGTGACTAGGTGTCGTCATGGAAATCTGAGCGCGACAGAATGTTTTACTGTCCAATAGCTCTGGGAATTAAAAAGAAGACATTTAAAGTAATAGCCTCAGAAAACAATAGAGCTATCTCAGAAATGCATGAAGTATTGTGATGTTAGTTACCTACTGTGCTACCATAGCCACTGTCGTACAGGTAATTCTCTTCTTTCCAGGACACCATTAACGATGGATCTGAAGGAAAATGAGCAAAAGAAAAATCAGATCACTAAAAGAACATTTTTTAGCACAGACGTGAATGTACAGAAAAGGAGCTGTGAAGGGAACCAAGAAGTGAAGGGGCCATGCGCAAAATTATTTTCTTTCTCTCAAATTATGGATGGGGTTTTGCATACTAAGGCAAATGTAGTTACACAAAGCACTGAATTTTTTAAAATGATGTAGTAGGCTCTTCCTTTTCCTGGCTAATATATCATTTATGCCTGCCCTTGAAGGAGGTTTTCTATGCCAGATCAACCATAATTCTACCCAATCCGGTCCTGAATTTTCAGCCCCTGGTGATTATGACGGTGCTTTGGTGCCATAGAGATGAAAGTGTTCTCAAATATCTAGTAAAACAGGAGGAAGCTTATAATGAGTATTTATTTCTATAATGGCAGAACTCGAAAGTCCCCTCTGAAACAGAGCTTCATGTGTAAGCACATAGTGAGAAACATCAAAGCTTAACCCTAGATGAAGGGCCATTTTATTCCAGACATGTCAAGTCATCATCCTTAACCTAAAAACCACCTTCATGATTAAAGAAGAATAATTTTTAGTGACCTTCTGGTCAGATGGATCAATATAAGCAGAACAGAAGTATTGTCTTTATGTCCTGTACAGGAAATTACTCTCGTCACAGAGCATATCTGAGGTCAGAAGCCCTAGAAATCTCTTTTTCTTTTGAGTCCAGGTCAGAAAGGATGAGATGTAAGGTTCAAGTCTAGGATTTACTTATTTTTTCTCATGTTCATATAAATGAAATCCAAAAAAACAAAAATGAGTTATGGCTAAATCATCATGTTTGGCTGAGTTACCACTTATGACATAGGAATTTAGCAGGCATGCTAAGTAATAGCTGCATGTTTGGGCACCCAGAGCTTGAGTTCCTACAATAGCACACACCCTTTGCTTGCTTGGACACCCGATCTGCCTAATGTTGCCTCTGAAAACAGGCCTTACCTAGCCAGAACATGGGGAGACAGCTTGTCCTATTGTTTTGGCCTTTTTCAATACCCACGTCTTTTCAGCTGTGACAGTCTACTGAAGTGAGGCAGGCTTCCCCTCCAAACCACCAGCCCAGTCCCTCCTGGCGTACGAGGAGTCCTTTCCTGAGCAGCCCCAATCCGCACCGTCTGATCATCCCTATGCAGAAACTAAACCCACTCCCACTGCCCCACCAGGTATGCCTGGCCAGAGCCCCACCACACCACTCCTGGTTCAGCACAGCTAGGAGAACCATCAGTTTGTCCTGGGCTTTCGAGATTTCCAGGATTTCCAGCTGAGGTACTTTACACTGCACTTTGTATCTCCAGTGGAAGGAGGAACTAATATTATACCAAGATCTCATAAATCAGGACTTAAAGGGGTACTGTAGTTTCCTACAGGGCAAGCACTGAGGGTGCTGCATGCACATCACCTGCACTACGCGGGCACGGACAAGGAGTTGCAGATTGCAATGCTTGCCCACTGCAAGGAGAAGGTGAATGGTGTCCCTGGCTGGAGACGCTGGGGTCCTCCCTGTTAGCTGAATAAACAGGCTGGCAGTGTTTGTTAAAGACATTGCACACTACAAAATTTGTATTTGTTCTGACAGGAGATATCAAAGCATGGCTCATCAACACACACACCCACATACAAAGAGGCTGGGACTGGTGGGACAGAGAGCGTTTGGATGTGGACAGAGGTGGCCTGGCAAAGGAACCAAGAAAATAATCATGTCTGGAGAGGAGATCTGAACCAAGCCGAAGTTCTTTTCTCAGTGAAACAAAGTCCCAGGAGGAAGGGGATCTTGCTGGAAAAATAGACTGTCATAGGAAAAGTGCAGATTTGGTCAAATCAAAATACTACCTGAATTTCAGTTTCAATGGAAGTTGTGAAGAAATTGAAATACAGCTTCTTTTTTTATCTCAAAGTTCTTTTGTTTGGAAATTTCCTCATGTTTTAAACACTGACAGCACTTCACAACAAAATATTTTTTGTCTCATTTTTTTTTTTTTAAACTGAGAATACTGTGAAAATAGCTGTTTTGAAATCTACTGAATGAATCATAGAATGAAGTCCTTTACAAAGCTGCACTCATTGAGCACTGCAAACTATTCCAACACTGAACATCGGTGTAGACTGCTGATACTGCAGAGGTCTCCCAGGAAAAGTGGCCACATGCAAACTAAGACACGATGGTACTACCTGAAACTTCAAAAGGCAGACATTGACTGATGTTTTTGTTACTTCTTTTATTCTGCATGATACACCTTCCATTTTATTTAATGATATTTTGATATCTCTCTGTTGGAATCGACAATTTCCCCTTTTTGTCACCATCAAAAGTCAAGTTACTGAACTGTCACTCACCTGTTTGCTCTGTCTTCACAATGACATTATGAGATTGGTACATGTCACTTCCGCACTGGCCTACAAGAAAGCATATGGCACATAGGACGTATGACAATGAGCACAGAAGAATCAAAGGTATTAGTTCCAAGCAGCAACTGCTACAGATGATCCAGAGGGCTAATTTTGGAGTGGGAAACCCTTTCCCCTGGCCCTTCAGACTCCTGCCTTATGTAATATCCAAGCAATTCAGCAATACAATGAATAAGGTATAAGCAGTACGGCACATGAGATCTGCCAGATAGGTCGCTGGGGAATGTAAGTGACTTCTGAAGATCCCAGATTTCAGACCACTGTACGTGCATCTCTGCCTAATATCTATTTACCATTCCATTTTAGGTGCTGAAGATTGCTGTAAAGCAGTTGCCCTGCTGTCCCAGCTGCCTGAGTGAATTCCTGCAGGCTCATACTGCACAGATGTTCCCCATTGATATCAAACTCCTGGAAGGGTATGCAGTTGGCATCCAGTTGGTTGGTATCAAGGAGATGCTGCAGCCACTCCCAGACTTGAAACTTAGTCCAGTACTGCGGGTGTATTTCATGCCACTGGGTTCCATAAAAGCTGCTGGACACTGCAAAAGAAATTATGTATTTACTGTCTCTGTTAGCACCACAGGATTATGTTGATGACAAGAAAGGTCTACAGCTAAATTACATGCCCAGAAGTCTACATTTCTAGATTCTTTCTTTTTTCAGTCCTTGACACTAGCTCAGTAGCTATGGCTACAGAAGGCATTGTTATTTTTTTCCTCTCAGTTTTCCAATTAAAAATATGGGAATTATTACATTACACCTCTCTGGGCATATTGAGTATGTTGAAATTAATTTATTAATGTTGGCTAAATATACCAAAATTCTTTCATGGAAGATAACCTTACAGAAGAACTGTTGGAAAGGTATGTTGATCCTTGTGGGGGGAAATAATTTTAGTGCATCAGAAAATGATGGAAAAGCCTTTCAAAATTCTTATAATATGACATGGAAATTTTCTTTGGGTAAGGACTGAGTATGAACTGTGGGATTCAATCAAAGAATAGTAAAAGCCAAGGCACTCTCATAATGCTCCACAGTAAAAGCCTATCAGAACAGCCTACAGCTCCTGATGAATGCATGTGATTTCTGTAGCCAGATAAGGTGATTTCTGAATGCAGCTAATAACTAAACTCATTTTTAGTTACAGAAGCTGCCTAATTTTCTTGTTAGGATGTTTGAATCTTTTCTTGGCAATCTTTTAAACTGCTCTCAGTTGTATGTCATTGCATGAAAAAAAAATTATGTGTGCAAATGAAAGAAATTGTATGTGGGGATAGGATAATTATGAAGATAAGAGCAAAGGCAGGACTGCTTTGGTCTGCTCTCACAGAAGGGCTGGAAAAAGAAGTTCAATGCAATTCATTCCTTGGGAAAGGAGGAAAATGGAATATGCCAGGCAGAGACGATGGTGTGTTCACAAGTGCATGAAGGGTTTAAGGATGAGGGAATGAGATTGCAGAGGTGGTTGAACTATGGAAGGAGGAAAGGCTGCCAAACTCTAAAGTAGCCGCAATCCCAGACATGACACCAGTCCATTTTCAGTGTCCCCGAGAAAAGATTACCCACACAGCTGTGTGAAATACTGACAACAGTGGATATTGCTAGAGGGCCACAGGCAATAAAGTTGGCATATTTTAGGAAATCACCTCCCCTCAGGTCCCACTAGACCTCAGGTCTCTTTTGTTGAAATACAGTGCACAATGCTAGTTTCCAGGTAAACACAAAAAACCTCACAGTTACGTGACTTCCAATCAATATTAGCCAACAAGGTCTGTGTCAGTAACTTAGGAAGTTTACAGGACAGTTTCTCTGAAAGTTTTGGGGAATGAATGTGTGGTATGTCAGAAAGTAAAGGTTAGATGGAACTGTCAAGTATTGCCTGAAAAGGAGGATGATATATATTCCTAGCATCACAGAATGGTAATGGAATTTCAGAGGCCACTAGACTCCTAATGTAAATGGAGAGCCTTTAGTGGAAAAGTAGCTAGGTAAAAGGAAGCAAAGTGATGGTTATAAAGGCTGGTCTGAGCATTTGGCTTCCTGTCCCTCTAAAACAAGAGTGAATCCTGAGGAGTTTTACACTGGAGATATGAAAATAGATCCCACTGTCTCTCTTCATGAAATCCTGTGTAAGGTGAACTCAGCCAGGACTTTATTCCCCATTAATCTGTCACAGATAGGATGGCACTTTTATTAAGTGCACTTATGTATTCCTGTGTATTTAGAAATTAAACATAGAAAAGAACAAGAATTTCATTGAGTGGGAACTTTCATTTTAAGTTTTCTTGTAACATTATTTGGACTAGAAGGACAACTGCAGTATGTGTTCGTCTGCTTAGATTTTAAGGTTTACCCATTGAGCGAGTGTTGAAAATAATTTAAAAGTTATATCAAACACTATATATAAATGTATGATGATATCTCTATTTTTATACTGAGACAATATATGTATGAACACCTTTTTATTTATACAGCCTTATAATTAGAAAACAGTAAGAAAAAAGAATAAAAGAGTTCTCAGATCACAAGCTATCTAGTGCTCTAATGCCAGTCTAATTAGAAAAGCATCTAGTTATTTGAGCTGAAAAAGCAAATATAGTCAAGGAGCAAAAAGTCTATTCCCCTAGAAAGCCAGAGGGGTGATTATCATTGAAGAGTGATGTTGGTTCAGAGAAGGCGTGAGGGGTGAAAGTAAGAAAGAAAGAATACTGGACTGAGGAGAGGGAACTTTTGTCACTTTCAACACTACTAGATTTGTTTTAAGAAAAAGAACCAGTAAGGAAATGGACCATAAACTGGTCATTTTCAGGAACTTAGTGTTGCAAGTTCAGCTTTTTACAAACAAGTAAATAATGGATTTTTTTTTTTACCAGAAGTGAAACTCCAGTAAATTAATATTACTGAAATATATAATTGTGCATACTTAAAGGTGTAGTAGCCCCTTCCCACCCACCTCCCTCCAAAAAGCATGACTGAATTCCTCCTACCATTGCATGTGGAATATCCATCTGTCCAGGAGGGCTGCTGGTGGAGTAGATTGCTGCTGGAATTGATACTCATTCTGCCAGCTCCTTCCAAAATCATGATCTGTAAGTGAATCGAACAGCCAGCTTAGTGAGCAGTGTCCAGTCCAAGAAGTAAATGGCAAAAAAAAAAATCCACTGAAGGTGAAGCGAGGAAGCCAATTCCATTTGTAGAAGATACAACTGAAATCAAGAACATGTTGCCACAACCCCTTTTCCGCTGCCACAAAATCTCCTTATGATAAACATTACCACGATTGATTTGCATATGCAAGAAGCAAGTTTCTACAGCTGCCCATCCATAAATGAATAATCTGTGATCAGAAATGAAGCTGAATTAAAAGACAAGGCTCCTGACAGAGCAATACAGGAAAGCTGCCAAGCTTTGAGAAGTTAAACACTAGTTTTAAATATTTTTTTTCTAATTTAAAGAGAAATGTGGTTTACACATGATTTTCTCTTTTCTTTTCCTTTTTTTTTTTTTATTTTTAGGGGAGAGAAAAGACTTTCCAGTAATTGCAAATGAAACTACACAGCTGACAACAACCCATGTTCAGAAACTCCCTTGCACAGAAAGACCCACATGTTAATGCGGCAGAGAGGTAACATTACAGGGAATATCTTCTCAGCTGACCCAGTTTCTTATCTGATCTGTGTCAGCAGTGTCCATAACACTTCTCAGTAACAAATATCACAGATCATACATTTCAAGCCACTGAAAAATCACATGGTCAAAGATCTTGTAAATGAGACAGCCATTGTTGTAACAGAAACAGCACTTTGGATTGACACCACCCCTATGACAGCATTCCCTCTTATGAGTGGCACAAACTTGCCTTTCTACTTATCTTAGCATTAGCACTGTGAGTAACACTGTACTTTTTTTTGTTTATACTTTTAAGGAAAAACCTACTTATATGATATTTTAGAAAAATGAAACATATTTATCACATGCTTAATCATTCCAGTGAAAGTATAAAAAACTGTCCAATACAGTTACTCTTAATATTTTACGTTATCTTTCAGTGTTTTAAAGTTGCAAAATTTAAGAATATGCATTATAACCACAGTCATTCTTCAAGAGTTTGGGAAAGTAATTTGTTAAAATATTATAAAGGCTTCAGATTGTTGTTTTTATATAAATACACACAAAAAAGAACAAACTGTTGTTCAAAATATTCTAAATTGAAAGCCACAAATTCTGTAAAAACAAAATGTTAGACATCAGGATGGCATGCGGATGCAGCTAGAGTTCATCTTGGAATTAAAAAGAAGGTGAAATATAAAATGGACCTATGAAAGTTAAAGTCACTGGTCTTGGCTGCTTACCCACTGAGGCCAATGAGAAAACTTCCATTGAGAACACAGCCTGACCACCCTACAAACTCATACCAGCAACTTTTTGGCAAGAGAAAAGGAGTTAACAGAAACACTCACGGCCTTGATTTGAAAGAACAGCCTGAAAATTACATGGGTTGCGATTTCCTCTGTCATTTAAAATAAATTATGTAACTTTTAAAAATTACAAGTCTCTCTCTTCCTCCCACCAATATATATATTTAGAGAGGAAGAGAGAGGTTACTGAGAACTGGTTAAAAAGCCAAAACATTAGGAAGTTCATCATAGGGAATGCTGCTTTACAGTAGAAATAAGTTGAGGGCCTTTTCCGTAGCTATAGAGAATGGCAAAATCAAACCATAGATGTTTCAACCGTTGCTTTCCACCCTTAATTCTAGCCAATCTGTGACTCTGTGACCACCAGCAAGGAGAATTTGATTTCTCCTAACAGGAATGTGGAGGTATGTAATATTAACAAGTTACCTATTGTCTCACTTGGGCCAAATAGATGACTGTCGTAACATACAATAAATTTATACATGCTAGAAAAGAATACATTTTTTAGTACCATGTTAAAGCCAAGTGATATTATGAGGGAGAAAGTTTAAGGAAGCATTTAAATTTGTTATGCCAATTATAAAGATGTGCAGCATATAACACAAATATAATTTATCCCATATACTTGATATATAAGAACTATTAAGTAATAATGCATATTTGACAGTCAGTACATACACTTTGGAGATTGTACAGGTTGATGATCTACCAAGTTATTTATTTAACTTGGGTTTTAATCATTTAATACAATTATATATGAATGAACAAAGTATTAATGTTAAAAAACTTATTACAGTATCAAATAGAGGTGAGGTAGAATACCAGCTGTTCTGAAAAAACTAAAAAACCTGAGGATTAGCAAGACGCTCTCAGTAACTTAGCTTGGTAAATTCACTTCTTAAAAAATTACAGTATGCACTTAACTAATTTCAACTGATTGGTCTGAAGTCACATTTTCAGAAGCCATTTCCAAATTTCAGGTACCATGTTACATGGTTTTGTCTTCTGCAACTTCTGCAGTTTCTGGAATTCTACATAATCTTTATGCTTGACACTTGTGCAAACAAAAACGCACCTGGGAAAATGTGTGCATATGAATGGAAATTATTTCTGTGTTGAAGCTCCTGTGTCATTTTGCCTTGAAAAGTCAGCTCAGATCAGGTGAATTTCCAACCCAAAAGATCCTACGACACTTTGATTCAGCAACTGAAGCTATGGAAAGTTAAATAAATCAAATTATGTGTCTTGCACAGTTTTTCCACCCCAACAGTAACCAAAACCAATGCACATTAGAGGTCTGAGAAGAAGCACTCTGATAGCCTTTTCCCTAGACTCAGATTTTCCCTTAGAATCTTCTTCCCCCATCACAGTCTAGCAGACAATTGCTCTCCACAGTATCCCTAAACAACATGCATAGTATTTTCAGCTAATGTGCCTGGAACTTGATTTATAAATCGATCAATCAGCACATCCCCTTTATGAAAGTTATACAGGTCACCTCAACAAGAATAACTTCATTAATTTCCAGTATCACCTGTGGGCACAATTGTGCATGAAGGGAAGAATTTGCAATATGACATTAATCACAGGAACAGGACTGATTTAGCTTTTACCCAAACTCTCCCAAAGTTCTACATATTATTCAAGGTATTGCTTTTTTTGTGACTTGAAAATTGTCACGTCACCTCCTTTATCTTAATTTAACAGGAAGTCATTCTAGCACTTTGTTCAGGGTGAGTATAAAGTCTCACTAACATAACTTGCACACCTCTGCTCGGAAGTGTACAGCATCATGCTCAAGAATATTTTCCCTATGAAAACTAAACTGTGATTTTCTCCATTTCATCCTCTATATGCCTTTGATACAAGTCCATGGCAGATTTATGCTTATAGCAGTGTCTCATCCCATACTTGGAAAGATTTTGAGTCAGGATATTGGAAGGGGTGTGCTCTTCATTAGTTTAGGGCCAAATCCTCAAATCTCCCTTGTGTACAGACAAACCTGGTTAAAGGGTGTGAAGCCTCAAGGGGAAGGACACATATTATGTTCAGTTTTCTTTTAATCATATGCCATGTATCAAAGTGAACAGTGGAACTAATGAAGCCTGGTTTCCTATGAATGTGTATCTTGTGGTTGGATTCTCTAGTGTCTTATCTTCCGAAAGATGTGAGCACTGATTGAAGTTTTTCCCACGGTTGGGGCATTCATAATATCTCATTGTCTCAAAGGAGTGAGCTCAAACTTCACTCTTTCTTTCAGATGGAGTATTAATAGATTTTCCTCCTGTACTTGGCAGGTAGTTTTCATTAATCCTGTAAGATCTTCATATCTTTGAGACTTCTACACCATATCAAATTTAATTAAAATTAGCAATGGGACACATAGATTGTTACAGGCCAAATGCAAAAAACCAGCACACAGACAGGATAACCACAAAAGCCTCATTTCCTCAAGAAACCACGTTAAAAAGGGATTCTAGCTGAGCTGGGATTTTGGAAAACGATATAAAGATCTTGGGATCTGCCTGTCTTCTAAGACATAGTACATTATAAATGAAAGCACACATGAAATATGTGTGTATATATACACATGAACTTATATACACATATATGCCTCTGTGCGTGTGCATTGCAGGTATCTGTACACATGTTTCCATTCTTTTCCACTGAAGAGGAGCCATCTCTGGAGTACAATCTCATAACACTACTAGGAACATTGCAGTTACAAGAGGAAGCAAGTAACACTTTATCCAATCAGCAAGGTTAATTATAGTTGTGCACTGGTATTCAGCAACATTTTTTCTAGAGAAAGCCCTCTGAGAAGGACTAAATGCATCTCACCCTCCCCAGAAAAAAAAAAAAAAGGATTATATTTGTCTACATTCAATGTACCAGGTGGTCTTTAAAGACCAAATCCTGAAGGACTCTTTTAGTGAAAGTGCTCACTGGAGGCAGGAGGATCTTTGACCGAGCCACAGCCCAGCAACTTGGCAGTAACAGGAGGTCATTTGCTCTGTTCTTCTTGTCTTCCTTGATCGTCTGACCACTCTGAGTAAACAGTGGTAATGGCAAGAGCAAGGACCAATGGCCTGCCCGTGGAGCAAATCCAGCATTGCAGAAAAACATATTTGCAAATCCTTGAACCTTGAACACTGTATAGTGCACTCGGTGTAAATTATTTTATTGCACTACAGGTGTGCTCTGAAAATAAATTGCTCTGATCCCCGTTTCCACATTCAACCCAATGAGTCTTAACAGCCAGATAATGAGTTCTCCTTTCTTTGAACCAGAATCTTTCAAGAACAACTCATATTAAATTGCAGGAAAATATTGAACACAGTATGAAAGGCGAATAAGCAGTACAGAGAAAACGAGTAAATGCAAAACTACTGCAACCAGTGATTGTTTTGATGTTAATTTATAAGGTTTCCTATGTTACAACACTGAACTGAGCTAAGGGTCTCATTAATTACAAACATGAGGGGTTGTGGAGCCCATAGGGGAAGGGAGCCTACAGCCTTCTGGGTTGTAAAGCTATGTACTCTATGCAAAACGCAAAAAGAGATGTCTAAGGCAAAACTGACTGAAACTATTAAACTATGACTCCACCTGTAAGCTATGCAAAGTCTAAGAGTGACTTCTAGCTGAGACAAGCTCAGTGCAGCTCCTCCTGGCATGTCCAAAAGGGTGGATCTCTTTTGGCATATTTACCTATGGGATCCTTCCCCATTTTTCCCCTTTTACCATCATGGCTGAACTTCAAATGTAGATTTCACCTGGGCCTGTTTTCTTTGAAGTATGTTATGTACACAGTGAAGACACAATCCATGCTTTTCAGGGCTTGGAGTTTATGGAACAAGTAACTACAGAGTATGTTAAATATTTTAGATCATTACTGCACCTTGGATTACAATCAAGCACTTAAACAGCAATCTAAAATAAATGATACTGGGTAATAACTGCAGCTGCAGAGGAACTGAATCTGATTTTTAATCTTTTTCTTGAAAAATCAAAAGACAACCAAGTGAGATGAGTTTTCAAGACACCGGAAACAAAGGACACGTACAACAAAGCAGGTAGACCTGCTTTAGACATATGTTTACTTCAGAAACATAAATGCATTGTACACATAATGTATTTGATCAATTAGCTGCTTTGCATTCCAACCACCTATTTTACATCCCCAGTGGAGGTAAGGTCAGGTACAAACTGAATATATGAATGTCGAGAGCCTGTTTGCAGGCTACTGTGTGCTTTGGGTCTTTGGGTTGGGTTTATTTCCTCTCACTTAATGTCTATTAGTATGAGGGTTCCAGGGTCATCTTCTGAGGCAGTGTACCTATACATACAGTTATGGCTGACCCCAAGATTGCCCTGTGATTTCTGTCTATTTTGCAAAGGTCTCAGGTTCATCCTTGGTGTCTGTGCCCAAATCCCAGATAAGATACCATCCCTGCCACAGCTCACTTTCAGATATGACCTTTGCTGCAGTGTGTTAGGATCTGGTCATGTAGATCCACATGTAGCCATGACACACTTCCTTGTTTCCATCTCTTTGGTTTAGTGCCTAAATAGCAGAGAAGCCTCAAAAGAAACAACTCATCTGCAGGCTGATTCCTGGTAGAGATCCACTTCACAACAAAAATCTCACCTTTGGACCACTTTGCTACAACCTGCAAGGTACCTTTCAGATGACAGCCTATGCAGCTTGGCCTGGCTGATGATAATTTCAAGGTTTACCACTAATATTATTGCAAACATGCTTCATAAGATTTGTATCCAAATTCTTTTAAAGCTTTGAAGAAGGTTCATGTGAAGCACTATGATCACACTCAATGTTTGCTGTATAACAGAGTGTTTGATGCACTTCATTTTTGGCCCATCATATGTACATTTGGGCCACATTAAATGTGTTTACGGAATCACATTGTGAGTGTGAAGTTCAAGGGATCATTTTTATAAGAAAAATTTCTAAATAATCTCCAAAACACTTTGTATTCAGGATTTTGCTTTGGGGCCAATCTTTGTCCCGTCTGCACCTCTCTGAACTGCGCATTCCTAGGCTCCCATGTTTTTGGTGTATAAAGTTGCGGTTCATATACATAAACCCACCTTTGCATGTGCATAACTGACTGTTGGTGAGCTTTCAGAGACTACATTGAAACCTTGATCATTTAATGTTGTGGGCTTTTGGAAAGGAAGATTTGGGTTTATTCTTTTGTTTTCTTTGAACCTTGTATATTAAATGTATACATGAAGGTAAACTGAAAGACCAGAAAAAGGAAGATGAATAGAAAAGGAACATTTAACATTCACCTACATTACAGATAGGATCATGATAAACAAAATCAAATAAAGCTTGATTGGAATCTTTTATTACTAAAGATCTGATTTTCATGATGCACTACAAGGCAACTTTTGTAAGAGATATGTGGTAGTTGTTTTAACATGTTCATATGGATGCTTCAGAATCTTGCATATATATTTTAACTAAAGAGAAGCTTGGGTAGAAAAGTGAGGATCTAGATCTGTATCTGAGCTATCCCTCCGCTCCAGGGTTTGGGTTTGGTTCTTATCTCTCTTTTAACAATGCAATTTAAAGACAAAAACATAGTTCAGTTTCCTTTCTGAGAGAGAACAAAGTTCTTAATATTAATTTACTGGAGTTTCACTCCTGGTAAAAAAAAAAAAAATTTACTTGATGATATGCAAAGTCTTTTTTTTTTCTTCTGCCCCCTTTTTTCACAATCAACAATCGTCATATGAACTGACTTCAGTTTCAAGGTACTCATTAGCATAATGAGAATAAAAGGAAAAATTTTAAAAGAGCTTTTGTATGTTTGTTTGTTTGTTTTTCTAAATCAGAAATAAGCAGAAGGCCAACTGTGAACAGAGTCCTCAAGGCATAGATGTGTCTGACAGTGCTAACTGCCAAAGGTGGGTACTTCCACAGATTTTACCCACAGTTATGTTACCTTAGCAGAGAAAGCAGTGAACCAGAACCTGCCACTTAACGAGGATCCAGTTTGAGATCCATGCTTCCTTGCCACATCACAGGCTAGATGTGTCTTTTCTTGCCATGCCACTAGTGTTTGAGTATGAAAAAAAGTATCTCATCATTTATTTTACTGTCAAAAAGCTGATTCTCCTCTTGCAGATCTCTGCACAGATCTATATATTATTAGTCATAGAGCTAAGACAAAAGTGAGTCAAGAAAAGGTTTTATTTCTTGTGATAAATGTTCATGTCATTTTTGTATTAACATATCTTTAGAATGTTTGGAACAAGTAGACATTTGCTAAAAATTGGCAAAAAAAAGCAGGCATTTTTTATTATTATTCTTTGGAGTTGGTGCTGCAAAAAATGGCTTTGACCGGCGCATAGCACTCCTCTCATTACTGTCTGCACCTTCTCAGCAAGTTCATGATAATTTGTGTCAGCCATTTTTCGTGAATATTTAGAAGTCATTTGCCATAGATTCATCAGTCTAGCCTCAGGGATACACAGCCTTGGAAAACACAATAATGGGAAAAACTGCCTTTGCTCTTTATTCTTCTTTCAGCACTTAATACCACACCTCATGGAACAACTCCACACCTCCTTTCATGTCCTTGCTATCTCTCTGCTACATCCTTCCTCTAACCAGGAGCCAGCTCATCTCCCTAATCTCCTTTTGCTAAACACCTTTCTTTGCTTACAATACACTAAATATACAAATGGCCAAAAAGCACTCCAGATGCCCCTGTATCCTGACAAGCCACATGTCTATAATTAGGCAAGAACCTCATCAGCTAACAAAATAGTACCATCATGTTCTAACACCTTCTTCTTTCCCCTTGGCTCTCATTCCCCAACCACCTCCTTCTACCTCCCATGATAGATTCCCTTTACATTGCACTAAAGACTAACAGCGTACTGCGGGAACTGCTTTCCATACTGTTAATGTAGCCTGTGTGACTGTTCAGTTATTAGTGAATAATGACAATAATAACAATAATAACTGTGTTTGCATTCCTGTTTGTCTTTCATTATGGGCTGAAGTGTTTCTGACATAACAGCTACTCAGATACAGACACTGACATAGGATGTTGCAGCAGCCAGTATTTCGCGCATAAGTTATGGGACTAGACTGGTATTCACCAGTAGCAAACACTAATTTGCCTACTTCCAAAATAAAAGGAACCTTTTTTTTCTCTCTTGTTCTTTTTATAAACTCTGTTTCATATATTTTGCTTTTATAAAGAGCATCTGCATGGAAAATGCAGATTTCCTCTTTGGGGTTGGTTTCTGAGTGAGAACTAAACAGAATATGAGGTAGAGACTAAACAGAATATGAGGTAGAGACCAAAACCAGGAAAGTGTGTTGGGGAACATGCAAATTTTTCCACTGGGCCTACTATTTTTTACATTATTTGATTCATTCAATCAACCAACTAATTGTGCTTCTTCATTAAATACATGAGGGGGGGAGGGGAACAGCACAAATTAGCTGGTACGGGGAAGTTGGAAGTTGAGCGTAAAGCATTTCGTTCTAAACTAGGTAGCTTTCTAGAGGACTAACCCAGTCAGTAGCAGTGTTTATATCTTATTACAACCCCCTGCCTGACTAAACACAGTCTGATCACACTCTTTTGCTGGCATGATAGCAAAAGAATATTTCAAGGAGGAGATGTAGTAGAGGCAGCGCAGGGCTCGTGGTGGGAAGGATCATTCTTTGCAGCTGACAGGAAGGGTTTATATGACTGACTGTTAACTTCTCTGCCCAGGTCAGCCACCTTCCCTAGTGCCAACTTGGCACTCAGCAATCCCACCTGTGTGATAGGTCCAACCAGGATTCCTGCTTCCCCTGCATTCATCTCTAGACTACGAAGTATCCCATGGTGGGCAGCTGTTTGCAAAGGGAAGTGTCCCCAGGTGGGCAGCTACCACTGAATTAGGTCAGTGGAGCCCCGACCCTGTTTCAGACACCTGCTGGCAGACCATGACTTTGACTGTCTTATATGTTTGTGTGTGTGTTTAGTAAATATTTATTTGGAACCCAGCTGTATTCATGTGGTTTCTTCATATTGTATTTGTTGTGTAAAGAATAAGAGATTGCAAGACCACTGCCATGGCATCCTGCTCTACTGAATGCACAAGAGCTGTCTGCTTCACCCCTGGGTGTAGCAGCGGGCTCGCTTGCCCCACACACCCAGAACTTTGACGAAGTCCTGAGTGTCCCAAAACCACATGGCACTGGGACAGGAGCTGACACATATGCTGGAGCTCATTGATACTCCCTGCCTTCATTAAAAACAACCACAAAATGGGGGGAATGATGTTCCCTTATTCTGCAGCCACCTCTTATAGGTAAGGAAAGAAGCTGTGGGAAACAATGTCTCTCTGTTTTGTAAAAGCAGAGAAAAGCTTCCTCCTCTCTCCTGCCTGTGGTTAGAGGAGTAACACCAACACCTCTATGGCATCGTTCCTTCTCACCTGGCACAGCCTGAGCTGCCCATCCTGTTTCCATTGCTTTCTCCAGTGGTTGTGTTAAACAATACAATGGAGTATTTATGTGGCAGTGTTAGGATCAGGTTATTAAGTAAAACCCACCATAAATAGAGCCGTTAATTCAGTTGCTGGCATGGCTCTCTGTTATCTTCTCAATACCTCCCAGAGGGTATTAGTCTTACCCTTTCGTTTGAGTTGGCAGCAAAGTTATTTTTTTGCACCTGCTGCTCTACTCCGATAACAACACAGGTCAGCTTTGATTTGTTGGCATATAAACAAAAGAGCAAAGCCAGGCATCTGCCTCAACAGCCTGGGCCGGTTTGACGATAAAGCTTTTCGCATTGGGTTTTGTACAAATGTACTCTTTCGATTCTTACGTGAACTCTCTCCCGCTTCATAAATAGTCCTTTGCTACAGAATAGCTCGGTGTCACAGCAGAGCTCAATACTGTACTTTTCCATCAACTGAAACCTCAACAGGTCAAAGTAACACACTGTTCTAAGACAAGTCAGAACAGGTGTTATACGAAATATATAAAGAAAAATCAGCTGAGACACCGCGGTTCAAAAATTAGCAGGAAAAATTAACAAATTTAGCATAAACAGTAAAGGAACTCTCTTGAGAGATAAAGAAAACCTGAAGCACTGGTAGGGTTTGTTTTCCCTTGTGAACTTACACTTCAAACCTTAATCTACTATTAAAAAAAAGAATGAAGACCATGAGGAGTAGGTACTCAGCTGGGTACTGGGCTACTTTTAAGTTCTTCTGAAAATTAAACCTGCAGGGCTCATCTACTGTAAAAGCATCTGTGGTGATGGAAGAACTCCTGAAACACTGACAACCACAGAGCAGAAAAGGAAGAGTCCACACAGACAGTGAAGGCAGTAAATAGCACAAAGCACAGAAATGAAGGAAGGAACTAACATTACCTCCTTATTACAAACAGGAAAATTGAGACACCGAGCTGAAATTATTTGCTTAAGTCATATAACAAGTCAATGAACAAGTCATTCCGA
This sequence comes from Eurypyga helias, assembly GCF_000690775.1. Taxonomy (NCBI): domain Eukaryota; kingdom Metazoa; phylum Chordata; class Aves; order Eurypygiformes; family Eurypygidae; genus Eurypyga; species Eurypyga helias. The sequence goes on along the minus strand of NW_010243177.1, from coordinate 30,332 downwards.
CTCATATCTTCCAGCTCAAGCTCCATTGCTATACATTGCATCACATATCCAGCAAAAATTTTGACTTGCAGAGTTAGGGTGAATGTGGGGTTTTGGGGGACAAAGAGAAGGTATTAAACAAAGGAAAGAATTTTCTATAAAAAGAGACCTGTTCAAACTAAACCCAAGATTTTTCTATGTATCATGTGGAGAGTTGTACCAAGTGGAGAGTTAAACATTGTTAGTCAAACAATTAAATCTACATTTGAAGTATTAAGTCGAAAAAGCTGCCCTTAACCTATGTATGATCCTGAAAATGAGCTAGCAATTCGCAAGTAGAGTTGGCTGAAATTCAAAATTTCTGTTCTGTAGAACTGTGACTATTTCAAGGCTTTTTTTTTTTTTTTTTCTTCCTGGTTTGTTCTTTTTTAGTCACAAAGAAAGAAAGGAATTTTTAAAAACAAGTTCCCTGGCAGCAGACAGGGACAACCCCATCCCAATCAACTGACATGTAACAAACTATAGTAAGTTTTCCAAGTAACAAAAGTGCAACTCAGCCTACTATGTAGAATTGTTTATAAAAGACAGAAAATGTCAAATACCAAAATAAGATATTACTGCAAACAGGCAGAGCAGCTGCACTACAAGCAATAAACCTGCCTAACATGGCTGCTGCGCACATGGTCACCAGGGAACCTTCTGCAGAGCCTCACCATGATAATCCTGAAATGCAGCCTCTGTGGACTGCAGATTTGACTGTCTCAAATGGTATCTAGGATGTGAAGTCTGAGACCCTGTTCTTCCTCTTTCACTGATCGCTGCTATTCCTTCTCATCCTCCTTATTTCTTCTATTTATCTGGTTTTGGGGTTTGTTTCATTTTTTCCCTCTCTTTCTCAGTTTTTGGTTTGTGCTCAGTCAAACTGGATGACCTGGACAAGGAAGTTTCTTTCAAACACCATCATAAGTCTCTAAACAGTAAAACAGAAAAAACCATCATCTTCAAATATCTGCCTGTGGCACAAGAATGACACATCTTATATCAACTGAGAAGTTTGTGACAGGTCTCTAGGGTGAAAGTTGGAGGAGTCAGAAAGAGTGGAAAAAGCTCACTTCCCTCAGTTCTTTTTGTTCCTCTGTACAGGTATGTATTTCTGTCTTCAAGGTAACTGGAACAGGTTCCACCAACAAAATCAATATAAATATTTCCAGACTATTTCAAACAACTATTTTCTTCAAAAGGAAATTTATTACCATGCGAATTATTCTAAATTTAACATCATTCTAAGAAAAGAGTGTTAGCAGAGATCCTTATAACAGCTATTTTCAGGTGTTGGGGAGGGTTTTTTCTTTTCATCCGCGATTCAATCTTCATAAGGTTTTTAATATTGAAGATGTATCATAGCATAAGGCAAGCTGGTTCTAAATGACCCAAAGCTCTGTTAGCTTTTCACATGTACAGTAGCACTGATTGTGTTAACAACTTTGAGCCTGTGCATCCCTCCATTTTTATCAATGCTAGCATAAAAGAGCCTGCATCGTGCTAAAGCTGCAGGCCTGCTGCTCATAGTCTGGAGTCTGGGGAAGGGCAGCCCTGGGCATAGCAGCTCTCAGGCTGTGTCTGTGCTCCTGCAAGAAAGCCTGCTGTGGCACAAGGCTGAAACAGCACACATGGAAGTTTCAGACAGCTTGGACCAGGACTCTGGGCATGAGTAGTCCCTTGCTTGCTGCAGGGTGACGTTAGTCGCTCATTTATACCTACTGATAAAATACACATATATACCAAACACAAATAGCTTTGCATTTTAAAGGATTAAATTGAAGGACGTATCCCAATTTGCAGACAAAATTGGTTGAAATTGAGGCAAATATTTGAATTCTTATTTTAAAAATTAGACCAAGGCAGTCTGTGCAGGAGATTAGCAATGCACATATACATGTAGTTCGTGCAGTATGCTTTTGTGAGCGTACGCGTATCGGGAGTGGCTGCAGGCAGACTGAGAAAAATATATTGGATTGACCAAAATTTTACTATAATTACAAAATATTTAATAATTTGAGATTTTAAAGAAGGAAGAGAAGTTTCTACCTGTTCTTACAAAGGACTACATCTCCAGCAAAAAAGTCTTAGGGAGAGTAAGGATATGTACAAGGGACTAAATGAATGAAAAACTTTATCTATTTCATTTTGTACACCATATTTTGATAAGTATGTAAGGAAGTCTTATTCATCTAGTCACCTCTTAATTCAGTTTTATAAAACTTTTTCACCTTCCTCTGTCAGGGCCGCTGCCTGGTAATATTATAACTGACATTTTTCACAAATAAAAGTCTGGCATAAAGAAAGTCTGGCATAAAACAAGTTCTAGGTGAATAGTGTCCCACTGCAAAGGAGATGAGAACAGCGCCCTTGAATGTGTCAGAATTTGACTCCCTGATAAAGGCCCTCAATGGCCATCCCAATCAAGGAGACAATTGCTTAACCAAGCATACTTTGAAAGTACATCATCAAGATGCAAGCTTCTAAATTGTTGTGTAATAATAATTATATGTTTCAGTAAAAATCATTAAGAAAGTTTGGGGGTAATCATTATATCACAGACTTAATCTTATTCCTGACAGTTTTACATGGGTTTGTTAGTTATATAGCCATATAAACTTGCTACCTGCTCGCTGATAGATGAAAGCAAACCCAGATCAGTTTTAAAAATCAAATCCAATTCTTCTGGTGATGGTACTAGTAATTTGGACAAGACCGTAACTTTACACATAGTTGCTTAATCCTTACAGACTTGTAGGGGCTCAGGAGATTGTTCTGGCTACATCTGATTGTAAGCTGAGGAAATAGCTCAAGTGTTTATGTCTGTATCCTTCCTCCATAGTAGGCAGGAGCTTTTCTTTTTATTCTACGTGTTTGCAGACTCTGTAAGTAGAATGACTTTCTTTACACCACTGCAAAGCAATTTTATTTTATTGATCTTATTGGTCTATAACCAGCGATTATCCAGCCTCAGCTAGCTGATTTGTCTACTAGTTCTCATACTCTTTCCTGTGGAGCACATTTCACAAGATCAGCAGATGAATAGGCAACGATAACCATGTGCAGTGTCAGCTTTTGGAAAGGGAGCCTTTGAGGGGGTCTTCCTCAGGGGGAGACATACAAAATGCCAAATGCCAGTCGATTGCTCCACTGGCTACATGACTCCATGCTTACTCATTCTCACCTGTCTGTAGAACAATGATCAGTAAACGTCCCAAGTATTTTAGACATTCAGTGAGGGATTTGGTGCAACCTGCATCCCCAGTAGGTCTCAAAGCAGCTCTTCTACTAAAAGAGACTCCTGATTACTTCCACAGAAACCAAATTAATCCTTACTTTTCCATATACCAGCTGTGTGAAGAAACACTTCTTGGATTATCATGTCTATCATCACCATTACCAAGTTTGCTATGTACCCTTTTCTTGAAAACTTACTGAAATAAATCCTTTGTTCACCAGGGACCAAAACACATGTAAGCTGTAGGGGGTAGCTGAAGGCAGGGACAGGGAGAAAGAGAAGCAGACATTTGTTGTTAGAGATCTTGAAGCGTGCTTGGCTGGCCAAGCAGCTGAAGCCAGCACACTTTGCCGAAGATGGTTTTGGACTTTGCTAGTGCTCACAAGACACTTACTTTTAGGAAGAAAACTCCATGAGTTTATGCTTGAAAGTTCAATAATAATAAGCTGTGAGACTGGGCAGAGGCTTCACTAAACATCACAGACTATGCAAGCTACAAAAATTGTTAGCATTTCTGTTCATTTCCTCATGTACAGCAAAGCCTTTATATTTGGCTCTACCACATCCTAACATCATGTGTCATTAGCGACGACAACTGGCAATTAAGTTTGTGACCCTTTTCTTTTTATGTGCTGCTTGCCACAGGAACACCTAGTCCTTAACAAGAATACCTACTTTACAACTGTAGGAAGGCTGAGGAGAAAGAGAGCATTGCAAACCACAGAAAATCCTGTGAAGATTGGTGGCATTACCAACAGAATAAGAAGGGGACCTATGGATAGATTAGCTTCATCTTGACACACTGACCAATTTTTAAGCCGGACAAGTCTGTTCTGTAGCACCCACTTTCCAACCTGTCTCTCCATACGTCATTGCTCCAGTTCAGAGAGATGGTATTCATCATACTGCAGAAAGAGCTCCAACACTTGTGTGGGAATTGAATCTAAGCAAATAAACAGCAATAGAAAGCACATAACTGTAAACTCCACAGATGAACAATACAATCACTGGAAAGTTTGCCTGGGAGAAGACTGAATAGTTTTGTCCTGAGACTAAGTTAGACTTGTTTATAAACCGAGTGTAAGGGGTGAAAAAAGGAGGTAAGGTAAGCACCAATTCTGGAAAGGTGTCATGGCTCATGGACAGTTCTCTGAGTTCACTGAGGCAATAAAATCATTAATCCTCTTCTGTGAGAATTGTACATAAATATTCACTTCTTCGGCCGGTGTAGAATTTCATCCTTGCAGGTTTTTTTTTTGGTACAAATTGCTGTGAGACAGGCAACAGGCTAACACTTCAGTCTTGTCTGAACACAGACGCACCTACAGAAATCCTCCTTTTCTCCTCTCTAATCGCTCTTCATCCGTGTCTCTGGATGATTTTTCCTTTTTAGTTTGATCTCTCTCCATTGCAATTTGTTACCTTACACCTCCCAGGCAGAACAAGTACTGATGTTAATAATAAAACTCATTGGGAATAAAAAAAAAAATAAGGAACTTAAGTGGGAGCCAAACAATTTAATTTCATCTTTGTCCAACTGCCTTATTGTCCACCACTGCTGACAACTCAGAACACCCTGAGAATATCTGAATTAATATGAAATTACTATGGCAATACCACAGCATATTCTCTCAGCTAACAAGAAGGTAACAATATCCCATGTTAAACAGACCACATTCTTAATCTCACCAAGAGTGGGGTAATATATACTATTGTCACCCTATAAATTGCTTTGAAAGGCTATCTAGTTTGTGCCAGGGCAAACAAAGCATTATTCTGGTCTGATATGAGATCCTTTACACTATGACTTGGGAAAAATACACAAAAATACACCTTTTTTGCCATTCTCACAGGCATTACAAATGACACTAGTATTAGAAAAAATGGGAAAAAAAATGCAAGCAAACACCATCAACTCTGCTAATGATAACCTCACCTCTGCATGTAGGACCAATGTTCAAAGGCAAGAAGGGATTCTGGAGAATGATGACTCTAAGAAAGCCTTGCGAACACTTTATAAACCCCTGACCCTGAACTCCCAGTATAATGACTCACATTACCTTTGTCTTTGACACTGCTGTTCCTACTGCCTGTGTCCAGTCCTGACATACAAATTTCACATCAGATGTTGAAAAATCAGAGGCGATCATTGAGGTGATTAAAGGATAGAAAAGCTTACAGTAGAACAGGTTGAGGTCCTAGAGGTTTTTAATGTAGTGTAAGATTTTCCCATGATAGGGAATAGCCTATGAGGCTACCAAAATTATCGAAGACTAGGCTAAGGAAAGACTTGTCCCCAGCTATCTACACAAGGAACAGAAATTTACCACCTAGGGCAACTTCACATTAACTTTTGAAAGACAACAAAATCATGTGGCTAAATGTTGAAGCTAGACCACATCAAACTACAAATGGCAAACTATTTTTAGGAGAATGTTATTTAATTTCTGGGAGACTTAAAAACATTCTGGAGAATTTCCCATCACCAGACCCCTGTACTCTTTTTATCAAGACTCGAAGTTTGTTAGAAGATAAACTCTACTTCAGATTACCTGATTAAACTGAAAAATTCTGCTGTCTTTTGTTGTTATCACAAAAATCACTTCTGGTATTGAAAACTGTAAGAGCCAGGGATTAAACTGTCATTAATTGTGATATTTGTCGGTGAAACACCTTAATCCTGTTGTTTTTCTAGTTTTAATTGCAACTGATTTCTTTGGTTTCTGCATTTGCATTATATATAAAACTGCTTTATTTTCCAGCTCTCGTATTTTCTACAGTGCAAAATAGACGTTGGAAAGCTGGCTTAAATTGCTACCCACAAATTTGCTATCAAAACAAAACTTAAAGGAGTTCTTTTTTTAATTCCACTGAAGTTTGTACAAATTACAGGAAATACTGATGCAAAATAGATATATTTCTCATTGTTACATGTGACTCAAGTACAAATAAAATTACTAAATGAAACTTTTACCTCAAGCTTCATTTCTGTCATTATGAACTGGTTTTATTGTCTAAAGAATAGGAAAAAAGGACAGTTGGATATACCCTATAAGCAAAGTATGATATTTTTAGATGAAGTAATCCAAAACTACATTACTGATAAAATTCAGTAACTTTATGACCATATACACTAGACTACGTGCCTAAAATGTCTCATGTGGTGAAACGCAAACATTTATCATTAAGCCCATTACATATATTTTCAAAATCATCATAGATTTTAATCAACTCTTTCTTTACATTCACTTCTACCATTACTTAAACAGCGGTGTCTATACCTTAAGGGGCCAATTCTAGTTCTAGTCAAATAAAATTACCCTTGGAAGGGAAACAAATTATAAACAGGCAAAGACACTGCAGGACTCAACTCACACTGTATTTACCTGCCCAGTGCTTGAGCTGGGTTCTGTGTTGTGCTTTAGCTTAGAAGGGATTAAGATCAGCAGACACACCACCACCACTAAAGGAACAGTAAAGAAATTGCCTTGAGGATAAAACCAAACCAAATTATAAATGTACTTCAGGACTTTTTGTTATCAGCACAATCACCATCAACATCCTCATCACTAAAACTGAAACACTGTCATTATAAAGTGTTTCTCAGTTCTGTAACACCAGCACTCTCAATAGTATTTAACTTTCTTGCCCATTGCTTTACTGAACAGATGACCACTCCGTGGACAAAAGCAGCAGATTTAGAACCCAGAATACTATTAGACACATCATTACAAAAAGAATCCTCAGCAAAATTTAAGTAATCCAGGCAAAGCCACTGCCCTAATTCAAAGTCAGTGACATTCTGGGTAAGTAAAGGCAGCACATCTGGCTGCAGTCAAACATAAACACAGCAGAAATATTTAAACAGAAGTCAGACATGAGTTCAGAATAGGAAAACAGAAGTCTTTATTGTAACGTTAAAATGCCTTTTGATCAAATGAGCTTAGCTGCTGTTCCAAAGTGGGAAGGGAGGGGCTCAGTAGGGTGGGCATGAGTCCAGTAGACACCTCTCTTTTTTGTTTTTTTTCCCACTGGTGTTAATTTAAAAGAAGCATATTAAAGGGGAAAATAAAATAAAAATAAAAATTTTTAAAAGTGCCTTACCTCATTTAGCTGCAGATTCTGGAGTGGAAATCCTTAACTGAAGCAATAGGAAAAGTATCTACAGAACAGTAGGTTGGGTAAACAACAGGTACTAGGTTATGTCTCCTAAAGACTCACAGGAGTGAAGATAAATGGATGTGATATTAATTTTAAAACATATTGCTGAACACTCAGGCAGCCAATAGGGAAATTCCTTAGGTCACTTCCTGTTCATCTGATTGGGTCTGCAACGACAACAACCAAGATGAGGTTGGAACATTTGCATAAGGCCAGCTCAGTCCTCAGTATTCACAGAGAACAGGTCTAACCAGGTTACATATGTGGCTCGAGAACAAAAGAAAAAGCTGGTAATGGATGAGAGATTGATTTCTTTGTAGGTGTTTTTTTAAGACCATCCCTTTTTTTTTTTTTTTTAATGGAGGTTATTTCAGGTAGATAGGGAGATTATAATTAGAATGAGGAGAAAGGAAAAGGAGGAATGTCCTAAATTTAAATTAGTCTGGAAATAACATGAGGAGATGCATGGAATGGAATAAACCTGTGCTGGCAGGGAGGTGGACTGGGTGAGCCAATATCATGGGCTCAATTCTTTCTTTTCATACCTTGAGCATCCTGTGAAATGCATGAGTCGGCAGAAAGGGGAGTCTCTTGGTTTTCCAGTTTCTCTGGGTATCTGAGACAAAGTAAAAACAAAATGAGGGAAAAAAAATGTCACTGTATGTGTCTATGTGGCTGAGTGTGAAAGCTCAGCTACATGCAGGTTAACAGGGCAGAAAACCAGCAGATGAGTGCTCAGTTTTACATTTCCCTCCTTTTAACCTTTCTAGTTCTGAAGGTTAAGATCAGCAGGAGAAAGATAAAACTTTTCTTAAAGCACCTGCTCCAAAGCCCACAGAAGTCAGGCAAAATATTTTTGCTTGTCCCTCTGAGTCACAGCCTGGACATCACATTAGAGGCCTTTCCCTTATCCAGTCATCAGTTCAACTCTCAAATGGGATGAAGAGCAAGAAAAGGCTGTTTCCTCATGGAAGATCTGTGCTTGCAGTACAGTTCTAAGAGTTGTGAGTCCAAAGTTTTCCTTGACCATGTGTAAGTCACCCCTCCAGCTTGTAACCATGAACCTGCGAAGGAAGTGAGGCACCTGAATGAGAAGATGAACGCTCATATGTCTCTCATTATTTCCCTGGTCAGAAAAGACACCTAACATGAAGACAGCTAAAAATGCACTAATATTGAAAGATTCTGAGGTTTCATTAACTTGTATGCATAAAACACAAGAAGTGCTGAATATTATTGTACAGTGACTGTTCAGTAGTCTGTGTGAAGTGAATTTTCCAGGTTTTGTACACTTTTGTTTCCAAGGCTCATCATTAATCTCCCTCCCGACAGACGCTGAGAAGCATTCTTAATGCTAGATTTACCAATCACACTGAATGAATTGTCCTTCAACATCTAGAGATACTATTAATTATTAATCAAGGCTCATTGCCAGTGTAGGGGAAACCTTTAATACATTTTACTTACACTGAACCTGATTTCAAGATAAATAGTGGATCTCAGACTCATGGAATGTCACCTTTGTTCCTATCATCCACACTAACATGAATTACATTAAAACCAGAGTTGTTCACACAGATAAGGTGCACCTGTGTACAAGTGTTGCTTGCGAAGTTCCCATCTGTTTTCACCAAGGTTATAGCAAGCTGCTTACCTTGATTTTCACCTATCAAAGAAAGTTGCCTTTGAGGAATTGGAAGGCTGTAAGTGGCCTTCTTGAAGGACAGTATTGTCTTACAGTTTGCACAACAAGGTTTAAGGATGTCACTGAAATCAGCTAGGAAACATTTTGGATTTTTCCTAAGTAGGTCTACTACCTATCAGCTTTCTCTAAGCATTCATGACACTGAGTCTAAGTATTTGCATACCAGCTCATGTCTTGAGAAGTATTTATACTGAAGTTTTCATCATCAGAAAAATGTCTTATCATCATATCAGCATGGATGATCAATCCAGAACAGGACTACAGGAAAAAGCTAAGAAGTTAGCAAGGAATGAAAGAGAAATAAAGAAGACTTCCCTTCTCAGGAAGGACATCTTTAACGAGGAAACCACCTCTTACATCATCCCACTGCCCTAAACATGGGAGATCACACTGAAATGTATCTTTTCTGTGTGTGGAGGATGTGACCACTGTATCTCAGCGTACCTAGGCAAATCAGACTTTTCCTACTGCTAGAAATGACAACAGCAAAAGCAGCAGAAATTTGGTTCAAATACCACTTAGGCCAGTGTGTCACACTTTCTGTTTGTTTGGCTGTAAGCCTTTTCTGTCTCAGCTCCCAAGGGCAGAGACAGCCCTGGTTGCTAAGACCAAGAATCCTTCCAGACAGACAAAAAAGCACATTGTACCAACAGGTCTGGGCAAGGTGAGGCTAACTTGGCCGGCGCACCAGCATGCATTATTTAGTAGTGTGCTATTTTCAAAGGCAGGGTGCCACACAGGGTGGTGGCTCCTTACATTTACTGCCCCGCCTGGCCAGCTATGCTGCCCCCATGCTCCAAAGAATGCTTATTGACACTTACATGTGGTTCAGCACAGAGGGGATTATGGGTGGCTTTTGGAGACAGGGAGACCTTTCCCTCTGCCTATCCTTCTCCAGCACTGCAGCCTCAAAATTAACATGATTTTGGTCCCCACACAATTCTAGGTGGCAGAGAAAACATGAAAACCTCTATAATTAAGAGCTAGGAGGCCACATTCACAGTATGACAGAAGTCTCAGTGCAGATTCCCAGAATTAATTTAATTATAGCAATCAAGCATCGAGGAAATTATCTAAATCTGTCTAGATTCTTAAATTGGCGTCTGTTACTGTAGTGTCTGAAACCTGATGAAAACATAGAACAAATGTATGGTAATTTCTACTTTGCCATTAATATTAATCTCTGCTTAGTTTGTTATATTCCAGTGGAATATCAAAAGGAGAGTGTAAGATGCTGATATATAGGTTAGACATGCCGAGAATCAGACAGTTCAGGGTATGATGTTCCTGTCTTCATTCTGTGGCAGCAAAATCAGAAGTGATTCATCAAGTTTGCTGTAAAATAATATATTTTCTGTTAAAAAATTACTAGAGAAGCCAGAAGGAGCAGGATGGATGCTATTTCCAAACTGTTGGATGTTAGAGGCAAGCACTAGTTATTACTAAGGTTGCCCATTACTTAGGCTTGCAAGACCTTGTGATTTTTTTTTTTTTTAATAGTTTGCCAAATTCTAGCCCTTAGCTGTTTGGCTAAGTTGAAATCTTCCATCATGGGAATTTGCTTTGTAAAAAAATCTGAATAATTTTCATCCATAATAGTATATATTTTTCTGAGAAATTAAAAAAACACAAGGTAAAAAAATGCTGTTCTTTTTCTTCTTAGTAAAAAATATTCCTACCTTTTCTTTGGAAAATTCAGGGCCATTTATGTTAGAAGCAAGGACTGATTACAGTGGAGTGTCGAGTTAAGAGTGTGCTATTTAACATTCACAAAAAACCTCAACCAAAATTAGCCAGTTTAAAGCTCACTGACAAATCATAGTCCACACAATGGATTCCATGATGAAGAGACACATTCCCTGCTGCTTCCTTCTGCACTGAGTGTTCTCCACTTCTTGGCTTCACAGGGCTTTACCAGCAGCTAACAAAGACTATTCCTGTGCATCCACCCTCCTGAAAAAGCAAATTTTCTTGTGCATCCCCCATTTTGCCCAGCAGCTACTCCTAGTATAGCTGGCAGAGATATATACATGGGATCTAAGAGTTTCATTCATGGTCTTAATCCACAGGATATCCAATGCTGAAACACCTGTCTTTGCACATCACTCATTCAAAACCTAGAAGCCATACAAAAGAAACAGAAGTAGAAGAAGGCTATTAACATGTTGCCAAGTTAGGAGGTACTGCACTTAAGGCACAGACAAGAGGGTACTCATTCGAAGAGAAGCTGGCCAATACTATGCATTCAGGGAGCGGCCCTGAGCTGTATTTGCTGCACATGAATCAAGCCTACTCTGAAAACTTCTGTTCACTTCCTCATTAGTTTTCTTATAGTGTTCATCCTCATGGTATTTGAGGTATTATAGTAACACATTTATTTATAATGTAAATAAACATTTAATATATGTGCATTAGTGTATTAACTTATGTTAATACATTAACACTAATATTACAAGATTAACACCAAAACATTTATTTATCTTTATACCTTCCTAGTGAAGTGAGAAGGTAATAATTTAGTATCCCTCTTTTAATGGGGAATCCTAAAAAGAACAAGATAAAGCTGTTTAATAATTCAAGGTATCCATTCTGAGATGCCTAAGTACCATGTATTTAGAGCACTTAGTACTTTCTATAGTTCTCTACACTACTGAAGACATAGCGTCCATTCACTTCCATTTCAGGTCTTAGTGCTTAGCAACTCTGTAAATCAGACTTGTTTTCACCTAGAAAATAAGAGAAAAAAACTATTTCTTTTTTTAAATATGAAAAAAGGTGATATCAGTCCAGAAAATAGTCTAAGCATTTTGTCTGGATTTTTCTAAATATACTCAACCTGAAGGAAAAGCCCATTATAGCTCTGCTGTTAAGCATTTGGACACATTATAAATAAGTTAGTAATAAAGAGGAACTAGGCAATGGTCACAAGACACTATCAGCTTTGTACACAATTCTATGAAGAATCAGTTTCTAAACCAACACATCTATGTATGTTAATATGTCTTCAGCTTCTTCACACATATCCCCATCATCAGACAGAATCTAACTTGCTGTAAACTGGAACTGATGAATGGGAAATAATTGAGTAACAAAGACTTTTGGTTCTATATGCTCTCTTGACAAAAAGGAGATGTCCTGCAAATACAGGTATGCCTCAAAAATCGTACTGGACAACCTGTTGAGCAAGAAGATACAAACAAGCCCTCTCAAATTCCTTCCCCAGCAAATCCAGCTGCCAGCCAGAAACTGTCACCTAAACACCACTTCTACTGCTCACTGGGGGGAGGTCATCCATCCTGGTCTCCTTTCCACACATCGCAGCTCAAGCAATGGACGTTTTCTTGGAAATGTCACAGTGGTTTCTCTTATCACGGCAGTCTAAAGGTTAACAAAAGGCCAAATCCATTGTGCATTTGTTAATTGAAGGACTTTCAGGAAAAAATATGCAAGAATCTTTGCAAGAATCACTGCAAAACTTTCCATGCTCTGAGAAGGAGATTCAACCATAACCTTGCACTGTGAAATAGACTGGGCATAGGGTTAAAAAAAAAAAATTAAAGAATGGGTTAATTTTTCCATGGAAAAGATAAGGGTAACAAAGGCCTAGAATGAATCAGCAAGGCAAACATGAGTTGCTTCCACAAGCACTGAAAGAAAAAAAGCAAATCCTAGAGAGAATATAGGCTTATTATTAATTATATGTTTGTTTTGGTCTCCTCAGTGCAGGTCAAACCAACTCAAAGTAACAGTGCAGTGGCATCCAGCCACTCCTTTGTGGAACAGCTTTCATTGTTGCTCAAACTGTTGGGAGTAAACTTGTATGAGAAATGGAAAAAAGGCTCATTATTAATAAATAATGTCTGTGGCACATAAAAAGATATGTAACACTGAGGAGACCATTAAATTCAGCTTATTTGAAAGAAAAATGTGAAAAATTTGTAATGAGTCAATGGGACCAATTGGTAAGAAACTATTTATAAGACTATTTTCTGCTCATATGAAGTGACACAGTTCCATGATTTTGGCAATGTATTTTTTAATATAGGTGTGCATATTGCCTTTTCAGGAGTCAAAAAATTTATTATGTGGCTATACTGTGCAATGATTTCTCAGAGAAAAATCTTCATAACTAAGAAATAGTAGGTGTTCACAAGCAGAAAAAAAATGGTCTAATAGGTCTTTTCTACTCCTTGTGGTTTGAATCCCTCAACAAACACCTTGGTGCTGCCAGGTCCAAAACAGAACCTTTGATTTTTGAGAACATAAAGCTATCTTTCACTGAATGCAAACACAGTTATGCACAAAGATAAACAAAGCAGCACAAATACGGTGAGATAAACTTTTAGAAAGGCTCAAATACTTTTCCTGTTACATTCATAAACCAGGATATAGTAAAACCACAGGGGCCATAAGAGACATAACCATTCCTATGAGTGTTTCACCTCTTGCTCCCAAAATTTCATAAATACAGACGTGTGTTTGTGCTAGGACCATTTGTAGCTACAAACCACTTCGCAATACCACAGGTGTCACATATTCACAGAGATAGGAACTGCAGCACAGCTATAGGGTTTAGAAAAAGGTCTTCTGTCATGTGGATACCTTGTTATCACCATACAAATATAAGAAAATGTGGGGCTAAACCCTGTAGGTTGGCTGGAGAAGAGTCCAAGTTCATGTCTGTACTTGGGTCCTCATCAGTGACTCTATATCTGTATGTTCCTATGGCATTTTATATACAGCATATAATGCCGAACCATTTAGGAAACACAAACGGGTAAGTGGCTGCCAGCTGCAGAATGCCAATTCTGACAGCACTTCTTATCAAATTAAACTTTTCCCATTTTAAGGGGGTTGGATTCCCTAAGGGTCCGCTGGGGTCTTTGTAAATCTAAATGGTTTGAGCTTCCCCAAATTAAAGCTGTTCAGAGGAGAGTATTTGATTTGACATAATCTCCAGCAGACACCTACAAGGAGCATGCATAGTTTCTTTTATTTGCTGAGAAAGCAGGAAATTAAACATTAAGGACAACAGTCTGCCAAAAGACCAGTTACATACTGTAACGAAAGCTACAGGAGCCAATAAAATGTGGATGAAAAGGGATGACAGGTCCAGTTATGTGAAAATGGAAATTCTTCACAATGTAATCAGCTACTTTTCAAGCCAGTCACCCTTGTAACCCATATGATGTGTCAAAATGAAATAGACAAGGTCAAGGACATCCCTGGACACAAATTCCCACATCTGGATTTAAACCAAAAGCAGTTCAAGAGCATGATGGCACAAACATAAGTCCTAACTCGGAATACAGAGACAGACAGGCTGGGGTGTTGAGTGTCTGACTAGGAGATTATGGGTTTGATTAGTTATGAGGAATCTATGGCACCAGTGCTTCTCCCTGGATTGCTCAAGTAAGAATATACTCAGCAGAGACCTATGGCAGCATGAATAAGTGGGTGACCAAGTTCTTCTATGTGAGCTTCACACTCTACATGACATTGAAGAGTAATAAGAGTCTGTAGGAGTACATTTTCATGCAGGTCTGCGTGCATGTGGGTGAACATTGCATGACTGGATGACTGAGGATGGGATAAAGTAAGAAACTCATTATGCATGTGTCTGTCTTGGTGCATAAATGTGGGCTCAATGCATTCAAATGGGTACATTCTTGTATTTGAGAAAGGCTATTAAGGAAGCTTCCAAGATTTTAGCATTTATTCAAGGAGTGGACGCATCTGCCATAAGGCAGAGTTGGAACAGCATCACGGAAATGAATGAAGGGGTCTAAGAACTGCACACATGCAAAGGACATTAAAAACCCAACCATTCATGGTTCAAGTTAGGAATCATTCCAGAAAAGATCTTTTGAGGACATCTCAAAGCAAACAGCTACCTACAAGATAGCATGAGGTGTGAACCTTTCATAGGATAACTTCCAATCTTTATGAGAGGATTTCCTTTGCTAGCAGCTGAGTGGGGGAGTGAGGGTTAACCCTTAAACTTAGCTACAGCAGGCAAAGCTTTCCAAACCAGTTTATCCTTATTCCAATATCTACACAATGCTCAGTGCCCATGAGATGCAAATATCAGGTTTATGATTAACTGCGTTGAAATTCCATGGAACTGCAAGTACTTTTATTTGTTTGTATTATGAAATTGAAATAATGCACCCTTTCCTTACTATACTTTCCCTTTCCTAGCAGTTAAAAGGAAATCTTTCAGTAGATATGTGTGCCATATTCTTATATGTCCGAAGACTTTGCTTCACATCCCTTAGTTGGACATACCTACACACTAGCTGAAAGGGAATATGCATGTTCAATGACCAGGGCAAGTGTTGTTCCAAGCAAATATTAGACCAAGCAAAAATTTCACATTGACTTCAGCTGGTCCCCACTACAAAACTTGCACCATGAAGTAAGATGTAGATAGGATGTCAGAAGCCTAGGTTATTCCTCTGGGTTCTGCCACAGCCTTTCAGCAATTTGTCTTTCTAGATCTATTTAGTCTATTGCAGCTAATGAGAGAAGTCTTGAAAAGATGTAACACTATAAAGATAAATGCATTCCTGTTTGTCAGTCATGCCAAGTTTCAGCGTACACACCTAGGTATGAAGACTCTACAGAGTTAAGTGGGGACCCCACAAACTAAGGTCTTGCATGTACCAGGCTATTGTACTAGTGCTTATCGTGTTAATTAAAGTTGAGGGGCACAGAAGTTCAGCCTTTGTCCTTAGAGTTCTGCCGCATTAGTCTTTGCTGGGTTGTCAGTGTCTGATAGCTATCATATTATCCAGATATCTTTTACTCTGCAAAGATTTCATTTTTCTAATCCTTACATTTGTCAGGTTGTTCCCAGATGAAAATATGTATGCATCCTTTTTGACAGAATGGGCCAATTTTATTCAGCTATGTGGTTGTTAGATAGTGAGCACTAAAGGGCTACATTTGTCTTTTCCCAACCAGGCTGCTATATCATGGAATGTGACCATGTGGAGAGTATCGCAGGTGCTGCAGTTAGGCACACTGGCATGAAGCTGGCACTGTACAGGGTTACTATGCCACATTGCATTACTCAGAATTAATTACTTGATTTCTTCAGAAAGAAAAACCTCCTAGCAGGTTTCTCCCATGCCCTTTCTGAAATGGCTTTTAGCAGTTGTCATTGTGCATCTGTGGGAGGAAAGAATGAGAAAAATTGTAGTGACTTCACTAGGACTCATTCTGTGGCTTGCAAACTAGACCCATTGACCCACAGCAACACAGCCCTGAATTTCAAAGGAGTGAATGTCTCCTTGAGCTGTTCCCTATTCTTCTAGTAAACCGGAGAAAGCCTTGGAGCTCGAGTTGTGATCTTCAGGAAACTCCATCCCTGGTCTCATACCCTGCAGGCAATCCTTCTACTTACATGCAGTTTCCACGAGAGAACTCTACAAGATTATTTTGTGTGAAAGTAATCCCATTTAAGTGCCAGGAAATATTAACAGGCAGCAATGCTAGCTGCAGTCACCATAGTATTGGGAGTCAATGTCCCCAAAAGAGAGAAATGAGCTGCTGATTAAGCAGTGGTGGCTTTATCATGCACCTCCACACGCACACATTACAGAAATTACTCTCATGAGCATATCTGAAAAAAGCCCCTATGGAGCAGCCACATCTAGATTCAAAATAGACCCAGTCTTTAAGTTGATTTCTGTATTAGAATATCGCACCATTGCTACTAAAATGAATGAGCTATTTTGTCATTACTGCCAATTACATAATTTACGTATTGGTCTTGATGATCTAAGCTTAATGGTGACTAGCACAACATGCTTACATCTGAGCATTCTTGGGTGCAGACAGAAAATGCACAAAAAATTTGTTCTTGGATCACAACACAGCTAAACAGGAAAACGTGTTAATATGCCCAGGCCTTATAAAAAGAGAAACGGAAAGGAGAAGAAAAGGAAAGGAAAGGGAAGAGAAGAAAAAAGGCCAGAGTGGAGGGAAGGGGGAGTTTCAATTTATGGACTGTGTAGGAAATAGTACAATCACATTTTGTATTTCTTTTCTTCATATGCTTGCATGTATTTATTTCATAGGACAAGTCAGCTTGGAAGGGACCTCAGGAGGTCTTTAGTTTAACCTCCACAGTCAAAGAAGTGGTAAGACCAGGCTGATATAGGCTTTAGGGCTTTATTTGTCCTTCTAAATCAGTTCCTTGATCAATCAGGTGTATTCCATTAATGGAAACGGTGATTATAACTACCACTGTAACTCATCTGTCATCTAGACTAGTTTTAAGTGTTCCTAAGGATGGTATTTGTACCTCTTACTTTACAAGACTATTCAATGATTTATCACATTCTGGCAAGAAGCTTATCCTAGTCATCTGACTCACTTTTGCTCTGCTCATGTTCAGCCATATGATCCAATTATAATCCACTGTCACATTCCTTTTGCCATGCCCCTTCATCTTCTAAAGTGTACATCGTACCCCTTTTCACATCTGCAAAAATGCTATATGTAGAGTCACTGAGGCACCATGAAATCCAGTGCCCATAAGGGTAAAAGTTGAAAGAAAGCATCCACCTGTTCATGTTCAATTCTGTATAGTAAAAAATTAACAGAAGCAGATTCCCCTGAAAATTATGGTTAATCATACATGAGTCTAACCATTTCTAAATATCACCTTCAGCTTTTTTTCCATATGTTGCATGGAACGAGCTTCATTCCCAGCACCAGCTCTCATCCCTGGAAAATCAATGGCAGTCAAGGGAGATAATCCATGATATATTCATATATGGATTCATCACTCATTGACAGATAGAATGAAAAACAAATGATACTAGAATTTGCAGGCATATCATCAGTCTTACCATTCCAAGTATTCATCGTCTTAATACCATTACATATCAATCAAATATGAGTTTCTAATGAAAAATTACATAAATCTACAAGAAATGTGTTTTGTTTACAGTAATGAGAAACATGGGATGTGTGTCTTAGCATCCTAGCATAAAATATTCACTATGTAAGTCCTAAGTCAGAAACTCAACCTTCCCTTTTGCTAACGTTGAGTAGTAGTGGTAGTAGTAGTATGAAAAAGACGGAGGGATGGAGGGGGAAGAGAGGGACTAGAAATCATCTATTAAACACCATTTGGTAGCTATTAATATTCTTTGAGATGCAAGGTGAAAACCACAGTCTGTGTATAAAATAAAGACCACATTTAAAAATCATGATTCAGATGAGATTTCATTCATTTTTAATTGAGAATGAATATTAATATATATTTATATTATTTATATGTAATCTTGAATTAAATTGATCTGAATAGAAGTGACCATTTGCAATATTCAGAAGTTAATTAGAACTTTAAAGTACATCACGTACTTGTGTAGGGATCCTAGAGCTGATAGGAGCCTTTAAACTGACATAAAGGTTTTCAAGAGGAAATAATTTGTTGTTCTATTCTGATAGAGTGCACTCTAATACCCAGGCTAGAAGATCCAAGGATTCAACTTCATTGGTTTTTTTAATGCCCTCTTAACATCAAATCTTATTCACAGTCATGGGTTTTGTGACCTGATTGATGGGGAGCAGAGGAAGAAGTCTGAAGAGTACAGTAATGCTTTGATGATACTCAGTTCAGCCCTGTGGTTGGTTGAACTCTTAAGTGCTGCATTTTCCTGTTTAAAATCAGCTCCTCCTAACTAATATCCAATGGTGTTACTGCAAATAGCTACATCACCTGGTATTTTTCAAATTGTGTCAACTGCAAATTTTATAGACACATGAGTCCCTTAGACAGAGCTGTGAAAATAACAAATCTCTTATATGAAAGGACAATAAATCATTACTCTGGTGACTCACTCCCTGTATAGAGGATGGAAAATGAAAGGGTAAAGTCCTTGAATAAGAATTGACTGAGACCTGAGTGAGACCAGTTACTGAGATAATTAGCCGATGAATGTGAGATGAAAGCTAAAGTCTTTTCATTTATACATTAATGAACTAGAAGATCAAAGACCTTGGCTAGGCCTATAACCACGACTGCAACATTGGCTTGCTATGCAATAATGGACTTATTATTGGCTGTTTTTATAAATTACCTGTGGTAGACTATTTTATTTTTAATACTGTACATAAAGTAAAAAAACAACTACTGTGTTATATTAGAATATTTTAATTGCTAGACATGCACTTTTGTGTAATAAGCTTGTTCATCCTTTCAGCTGATTGCTGCTACCAACTTTATTCTTCCCTTGGAAACCTTGTGACCTGTGGCAAACCTCTTCATATTTTGTGGAAGAAAGGATAAATAAGTGACCAAAAGACCTAAGTGAACTTGAAGGGAGATGCATCACTTAATAAAAACCTGAAAAACTACCTCAGAGAGAGAAAAAACAGATCAACATGCTAAGATTTCATGAGACTGAGAAAAGTAAATATTCTAACACTCAATTCCATCATTTTGTGCCAGTATTTCCTGCTGGTTTTCATATTAGGGACAGATATGCCTGCACTCATCATAGCAGAGTTATTTAGCTTGGATGATTGTGTATTTAAGGCTTGATTTTAGGAAATCTGGAGTATATGTCTCTACCATAGACTTTCTGAAAGACCACAGGAAGGTTATATGATACCTGTCTTTCAGGTCCAGACTTTTAAAACATTATATCATTTTATACAGAGGCTGGGAGAATAAATATAAATGTTCATAACCTGTATTTCAGAAAAGCTTATAAATACACATCTGTATAAAACTTGCAGACAAAATCCCAGGAATTTGTGAAGGAAGCTGTGAATAAACATCAAGACTTGATATGGAGAAAGGTTTTGTCACAAATGGACAAGTTGTTATGTGGGCATGTTCGTATATGTCCTCTTTTAAAGGGCATAAGAAATAAAGACGTTTTATCTGTTGGGAAAATTTCTGATGAAAAGAAGATGTATTCACATTAATTTATGACCCACTCAGAAGATATGATACTGCTGGTGAGAAGTTCAATCTTAGGGGATTAAGCTATCAATTGCTACAGCAACACAAAGCACTTATTCACTGCTCTGGGACACAGGGTAAACCTGACACATTGATTACCCCCCTCTAAATTTTTTACACAATGATTTACCTTCAAGATGATGACTGGATGATTCACACCTCAGATGAAAATAAGGGTGAGTGAAATCCCCACATCAAATAGTTTATTCAGAAACTCTTTTTACCTGGAATTTGTCCACAAGCTAACATTTTTCCATGTGCTCCATTATTCTGAACTGCTCTGCAAAGTTCTGTCAACCCTCACAGTTCTCACCAGGCTTTTATTTCCAGCATGACTATTCATAATGTCTTATTCATCCTGTGATCTCAGTAACATGTTATGGTTGTTTTTCTCCCTAACTGGATGACTTACGAACCCACAAAGATCTAAGATGGCTGCAGGAACACTTCCACTGAAAATACTCGCGCAAGCCAGAGCATGTCATTGCAGAGGTGCAGCTAAGTGGATGTTTATGGCTTGTCCCTATTTCACAAACACTATAGTAAACAAAACATCAAGCCAAATGCAAAGACCAGCAAGTACAGTCCAGGGTTGCTATTAAAACATACATTCCAAAAACTCTTTGAATCACTCTTCCAGGTTCCCTTGAGAAAGACACGGAGAGAAACTCGTCATTGCTTTTCTAATACACAGCACCTGTGTAGTATAGTATTGTTGGCTCTTCTCATGCCCTAGAGAGAGAAAGGGATGTGGCTAAGAGACCTTCAACTAGATGGATTTCCCCTGGAAGTGCTCACAGCCTCTGAAAAGATGCAGCATCAGCCACAGGAGCTATAGCCCAGTGGGTGTCAGGGGGCAGTGCCAGTGCCCGCGCTGCAGAGTGCCTCATGCTCCTCACTGTGCCCTTGAAAATCTTTCCTGAGGACTTTAGTGGTGCATGGGAACTTGGCCTAGACATCAAGGTCTTTTTTGGTAATCAGAGTGTTTACCATAGTGACTAGTGAGGGTAAAAAAAAAAAAAAAAAAAACGCCTTCCAAAGAATCATAGTGTTTACAAGTGGGACAAGGAAGGGAAAAAAAAAAAAAAAAAAAAAAAAAAGCGCCTTCCAACACCCAGCACCCAAATCTAAATGAAAAGGGCAAAGTCAGAAGACACATGCCATCAGCTTCAAGGACACCAGATAGTGATAGCCCAGCAATCAATACCACAGCTCCATGTCAGGAGCAGCGCCTATCTGACCTGCAAAGCTGGAGGCTTTCTGGAAGGCACATTCTTGTTTTGCCACTTCAGCTCTGATAAGCTCTGAATCATGGCAGTTCCTTGGTAACCTTTGGGAGGCAAAGTCTGTTCCTTCCTCAAACAGCCCTGCTTCCCCTAATCTGTGCACTACCTTTTGTAGCCTGCTCATTTCGGAATTGAGATAGAACTAAGACATCAGATGAACCTACCACTCTCTGTCAGTGCAAGACTATCTTCTTCATTATGTTATGTGAGTCTATGAGTCAGCAAATGCAGTTTCTCTTGGTAACTTTCGGCCCATTAGCTATCATTAGTGGTACTGCTAAACATCAAAAGTCAAAAAGACTGCACCAGACCCAGCAATGGAGCTACTCTTCTATAGCCCCCTGTTAACTGGTGGAGGGAAGAAGCAGGATCTCCAAACCTTTCCTAAATCTTAACATTTCTTTTGCCTGCCCATGCCTCAGATTGGTAACAAGAAAGCCACTCATTCCTTTGGTCTCAATACAAACAGCTTGCTTTAATTTTGAGTGCTATCTTATCTCTATCCACTTGTAATTAAAATGTCTAAGGAAAAGCAGCACAGTTTCAAAATCTGTGCCTGTCTTGAGATAAAAACACTTTTTGTTGGATTAACTCTTCTGCACACATACTGTGCCATTTGCATTTCTGCATCATGGGCAGGTATTTCCTGCAGGTCTTTTATTCCAACCTCATCAGGATTGTGACTGTTTCAAAATCAATTTTCAAACTCCAGTGTAGTGTTGGATCATCTAGCAAAAATCATTACCAGAGACAGGTCAATCAAGCAGCTCTGAGTAGGAAAGAAGGAATCCATTGAGCCATAAATACTCTGAAGTCTTTTCTCTTGGGTAGTGGATTAGATTGAGAATTTAAATTCTTCCAATAATTTTCCTTCTCCTATAAGTACATACTACTGTTAAGGTAGCTGGAGAGTGAAGATGAGAAGCCCATTCTTATGGTTTGGTTCTAAAAGGAAGGCAAACTTCTAGGTAGGAAAAGACTAGACTGAAATAGGCCTTCCAGTCCATACTGATAAGGGGACCTTGAGACATAGTATTTACTGTCATTAATCCTTGAAGTATGTGGCACAAACACATGCAATGGCTCTACAACTATAATCACAACTGTGGGAGTATATTTTTGCCCCTTTTTGTTTAAGACTGGGTCTGTCCATGCAAACTCCACCCATCTCTTCCCGACACTAGGTTAATCATTGAGCCATCTGGCAGGTGTATCTCCTCAACACCACCAATAATGCACTGTCCTGGGTGGGGTAGGATGTAGGGTGCGGACTGACATCACGCTAAATATATGGAGAGGGAGAAAGAAATAAAGGAAAAACTATACAGCAAAACATATGCTTATTTCAGAAGTTTTCTTAAAAAGAGATCCATGGAAAAGGCAGACATGAGACCTAAGGAGAGCTGTGAGCAGGTTGAGGATGCTGACAGCTGAAGGACAGGGCTATAGCTGGACCGGTAGCCCCTACTAAGCAGCTGGTGGCTGGAGGCTTGTCAGTTCCTAAGAATATTATTTGTGGATCAGTGCCTTTATGGTTCTGAGATACATCACTCCATACATTGAAAATGACAGGGAACATGTCATGAAACACTGTGTTAACTTTTTATACTTTTCAGAGGGTTTAGTAGAGATAATGAAGCCTTTACAATATCCTTTGCTGTCTGTCTTCCTAGTACAAGGTAAAAGTGGGAGCTACAAGAGCTCTGGGGGAGCCAAAGTGCTGTGGGACTGGCTGACACAAGATCAGAGCTTGCCCTCAGCAGGGATCAGACAGCCTGGTGTCAAGGCAAGTGCAGCAAGTTCTCCAGAAATCACAGGAAGCAGAGACTGTAAAATCAGATTTGTTTCCTGTTTGACTCAGCCTTTGTTTTTAATGTGGCATGTCATCGACTTGTTTACAGTGATACAGACCTGGTCTGGAGAAACCAATACATGATTTCCAAAGAGCTAACGCATACCATCCCAGGTCACAATCCCATGTTTGATTAGTCCATTATGACCTCTAACAGTCATGCTGGTGTGTGGAATTGCACAGATGATACTTCATTTCTTGGTTTGCTTGTTGCAGTGCCATGAAGGTCAATATGTATGGTGGTAACAAAGCGTTGGGATGTATTGAGGCAACATGATTGGACTCAGTTGCAATATCACATTTTGTAAGGAAGAAAAGGTTTGGAAGAACCAGAGTCCAAACATTCTGTAAAGCAGTCATGCCCAACAGCAGGTCAAAGCGAGGTTGACCAAAGGTGGTCACCCAGTGCAATGCACCCAGGTGCACAGTGGGTAGATGCAGATAAAGAGATGCAGTGGGGCTAATTTGTCTAGATATTGATTGGCATTGAACAACCCGAGTACAAGGGCAAGAGCACCAACTGGTGGAAAACGACCCAAAATTAAAAGCAGTGACCCTGATTTTTTATCACCTTGCAACGAATAGAGGAGTTAACTATTGCCTTTAACTCACTTCTCATGGCTCTCAGAACCCAAATCTGTTTCACTTGATGTATGCAACCTGTGCAACTAATCACATAAGAAAAAAAAATAAGTCTGTAAGTCTGGGGAAACTTGAAGTTTGAGGATAGTTTTGATTTAAATTCCTAAGCAGAATCAGATCCAGGTACAACATGCTAAAAAAAAAAAAAAAAAAGGGTTTACTTTAATTTTAAAAATCCAAATTATCTAGTTTCAAACTGTTTCAATTCTATACCAGACCATACACATTCAGTGTTTCCTCTGAAAAATGCACCCTTGAGATTCTGTCTTCATACATTTTTAAATATTCCCTCTCTCTCCAGTCAGAGGAGCCCCCCAGCTTCATTTCTTAAAGCACTGAATCTCTGGAAAAGCAGGAATTCAGAAGGATCAGCACTATAAGCAGCGAGAACAATAAATCCAGGCTGCCTGTGGATTTGGATCTTTTGGCACTCTTTTCAAAACCCACGTGGGCTGTGCCTGAGAGATTCCCACAGCTCGACTGTGAACTATAGATATATCTCGTCTGGATTCTCTCCTGTCTAGTAGGTGTTGCAGCACTTCCTAGATGTTGTCTCTTACTGAGGGACCTGAAGGGTCTCCCCTTTTTCCTCTCCTGACTATTTTCATTGAACCTGTGGTGTCTGTGAGACTGCTACTCACGTCACAGGTGGTAAAAACTGGCCAATAGCTTCAAAAGATACAAGAAGGTAGACAGGAAAAATGTGCATGTACTTACGCACACACGAGCTTTCTTAGGAAACAAGACTGCAAAGACAACAAGTCAAATGTGAGCTCATCTGATTGTTTTGCAATGAATGGATCTCAGTCTAGTGATTGCAGAGTGTTTCTGCAACAACACAGCAAATGAAAGATGCCAAGCAACTGAGCTTATTTCGTACACAAGAAATTCATTAGAATTCAGAAGAATTAAGTGCAACATTCAGCAGAAATAAGCTGACGAGTTACAATTCAGGTCAGTGCCAATGATTCTGTTATTTGAAAAAGAGAAAACATCTACCAGTAGTTTCAGAGTTTATTATTGAGTCAGCAAACATCACTTAATATTTCTATAGTAAGGAAGATCCAAGGGATGCCTGAAAAGAAACTCCAAAATCAGCAGCGTTGAGAACTACATTAGCAGCAGACTGTGCTGAGTCTCTAAGTTGTTTCCAGAAATGTGATCACAGTCTCTTTTCCTCCCTTTGATTTTAACAGCATTTAGCTGTGTTGCACTAATGAGGCATCTAAGAAGTCAAGTACAGTACTGTGTAATTTACTGGGAGATGACTGTCGTGTTTATGTAAACTGTTTTCTTCCAAGCTGTTTTATTTTTTATCACCTTGCTAAAGAAATAAGATAAAAGGTATCAGGGAGAGAATAGATGACAGCCATGGATCCTGTAGTCCTTGCACAGCAGTTGGAGGGAGACAATTAATGCTAGTGGTGGTTTAACCTCAGAAGGTAACTAAGAACCACACAGACACTCACTCATTCCCCCTTCCCCTGCTGTGGGGTGGGAGAGACTATCAGAAGGGTAAAAGTGAGAAAATTCATGGGTTGAGATAAAAACAGTTTAACAGGTAAAGCAAAAGCTGTGAACACAGACAAAGCAAAATAAGGAATTAATTCACTACTTCCCACCAGCAGGCAGATGTTCAGCCATCTCAACAAAAGAAGGGCTTCATCATACATATCTCCAGTCCTTTTCCATCTTCTTCCTCACAGTTTATATGCTGAGCATGACATTGTATGGTATGGGATATCCCTTTGGTCAGTTAGGGTCAGCTGTCCCAGCTGTGCGCCCTACCAGCTTCTTGTGCATGCCCAGTGTACTCCCTGGTGGGGTGGTGTGAGGAGCAGAAAAGGCCTTAACTCTGTGTAAGAACTGCTCAGCATTAACGAAAACGCCTCTGTGTTATCAACACTGTTTTCTGCACAAATCTAAAACATAGCCCTATACCAGCTACTGTGAAGAAAATTAACTCCGTCCCAGCCAAAACCAGCACAATGCTCTTTCAGGAATAATCAAATGCCACATAGAACTATACAGTCAAACACAGAGTTTATGATCTAATTCCGACCCTTCTGCCATGGACAGGGACATCTTCCACTAGACCAGGTTGCTCAAAGCCTCATCCAGCCTGGCCTTGAACACTTCCAGGGATGAGGCATCCACAGCTTCTCTGGGCAACCTGTTCCAATGCCTCACCACCCTCTCCGGAAAGAATTTCTTCCTGATATCCAGTCTAAATATTCCCTCTTCCAGCTTAAAGCCATTACCCCTTGTCCTATCACTACATGCCCTTGTAAAATGTCACCTCTCCAGCCTTTTTGTAGGCCACATTCAGGTACTGGAAGGCTGCTATAAGTTTTCCCTGGAGTTTTCCTTTCCTCTTCTCCAGGCTGAACAAGCCCAACTGTCTCAGCTTGTCTTCATAGGAGAGGTACTCCAGCCCTCTCACGATCCTCATGGCCATCCTCTGGACTTACCCCAATAAGTCCATGTCCTTCTTATGTTGGGGGCCCCAGAGCTGGCTGTTGCACTGCAGGTGGGGACTCACGAGAGTAGAGTAGAGGGAGAAAATCCCCTCCCTCAACCTGCTGGTCATGATTATTTTAATGTAGCCCAGGATATGGTTGGCTTTCTTTGCTGCAGATGCACATTGCCATATCACATTGAACTTCTCATCAACCCCCAAGTCCTTCTCCTCAGGGCTGCTCTCAGTCCATTCTCCACCCAGCCTGTACTTGTGCTTGGGATTTCCCCGATCCAAGTGTAGGACCTTGCACTTGGCCTTGTTGAACTCCATGAGGTTGGCAGTGGCCCACCTCTCCAGCCTGTCCAGGTCCCTCTGGATGGCATCACTTCCCTTCAGCCCGTTGACCACACCACACAGCTTGGTGTTGGCAAACTTGCTGAGGGTGCACTCAGTATCACTGCCCATGTCCCTGAAAAAGATATAGAGCAGTGCCGGTTCCAATACTGACCCCTGAGGAACACTGCTTATCACTCATGGTCTCACCTTTGCTGTTTACCATGCTGGGAGCCACTTACTCAACAGCAGCAATTGCGCAAGGAAACAAGTGTTTGTGTGTGTTTTCACAGTTTTGACAACAGACATTTGCATTCTTTTAAATCTACCCTTTAATTCATTGTAGGGATTTTGCTTTTGCACTGGTGTATTCCTTCACTAATAAATCAAGACCTCTGCCTTTTTTAAACTGGCAAATCACAGTTCAATGGATGGAGCATTCTCTTAACTCGAGTATAAAGCTGTGCATCCACCCTGCTATTGCCACATATCTTCACCTACTTGAACCAAGTAGAGTTCCTCACTGTCTGATTTGACCAAGAATGTTATTTCAAGTAATATTCTCCTGAAGATGATATATTTTCAAAAGTATTTACATTTTTTATAAAAAGGGGATTTTGTGGTGGAAAAAATGTTGCCCTGACAGATTCCTCACTAGCATTGCATGCAAGTACTTACCAGAAAATACAGTAAGATTATATAAAAAAAGTTTCTCCTAACTTCTGCCTGGGAACTTGGATCTTTCTTCTCAGCTAGAGGCTATAAAGAGGGCGTTTAGCTCATGAGCTGCATTCCTCACTGACAGTTCCTACCTGCTTGGGAAGGCAGTATATGTGCCCCCTACATTTGTCCACGTAGCCTCCACTACATTTTTGTAAGAAGGCTCCTAACTACATATTGTAAGGGCAGATTTCCAGGAGTAGTGAACTCAAACCTGGAGCTAATGCTAAGAGAAGTAAGAATTTGACTCACTGCCTGAATTTAATTTATCAGTCCAGCCTGCTCCTTGTTTCAGCCTGGGACCTATGCCTGCCTGAGTACATTTAATATAGCAATCTTGCTTCTTTACATATCATTGTGGATTCCAGACTTGCATGTGTCCTTCCAGAGTCAATGGTAGATGAACCATTTAGATACTTAATCATGAATGTATCTTAAAGGATTTGATTTATCTTAATGGGAGTCCCACTCTAAAATTTACTTAATCAGGTGCTTAGATGAATAAGGAGTGCAGTCATCTTAAGAACTAAAGAATTGTTCCAGGCACAATATACAAATAAAGGGACTGTTCCTGTTTGAAAACTGAAATACCTATTAAAAATCTATCAGATGCTAGACAGTCCTACCAAAAAGTTAATGTTTACAGTTTTACATTAAAAACAAACAAACAAACAGAAAACAAGAACCACAAAAAAAAAACCAACCAAAAAACAAAAAACAACACACCAAAAACCACCAGCTAACTACTGACTAAAAAATGAAGCAAAAAGGATAAGTGGTCATTGTAGTGGTAAAGCTTACATCCTTGGTCATTGAAAAAACACTATCTGATAACAACTGTATCCCAGTCTCCTAAGCTGTGTCTAATCTCTAGGACAGCTAATGCTGTTCTAATGCAGAGTCTGAGTTATCCCAAAGGAAAAATTGAGGCTTTGAAAATACCACTGCAAACTGCAATAGCAAAAGTGAACAACAACACTTCCCTCATTTTCTAGGTGTTTAGCACACATACAGGACAGCCATTTCCCATTTTTCTCTATTTCTGCTCTCCCAGGGCACCTCTTGTGCAGCATTTCCATCACATAAATGTAGAGAGACATATTACAAGCAAGTGTTCTCAAAGCACGACAACTGATTACTATCTGACTTGGACATGGTACAGCCTGAGCATGTTGAGACCTGACAGCATTTCAGTGTTGTAAAATGAATTGGACATGCAGAAAGGACGCACCTGCTAAACTTCTTCACTAATTGATTTGGGATAGATCTGTAAACCAGCATCATGGAAAATTAATAAGTGGTATTAGAAGGTGTATAGCATGTAGTAAACCTAGATGAGGTCCATATAAAAAGAAAAATATAGTAATGGTTGCAGAAACTAACATTATACTTTTAGCTCTCAATTCAGCTCCTTGGCTTCCTGACTGACCTTTGGCTGTCATTTGTATATTCAGGAAAGCGGACATGAATAAGTTAAGTTGATATTTATATGTATGCTAAAACATGTTAAACCTCCAATTCATTGCCCTCATATAACTTTACATCACTGTAGATCAATCCTTGAGAGTAAGATGGTGATATTTAACTTTCCTTTTAGCAACAGTAATTTATCCTAGCTTAGCTTTCAATGTATCTTCCATCAAATCTTTGCAGAGCTGTAGTCATATAGTCTTGCATTCTGATGCTTTCAGAGCTCTTACACAAGACCAGGTCAAATACGACTAATTGGATGTGAGACAGCCAAAACTGCAATTGCTGTTGGCAGGCATTGACCCAGAAAGTGGAACAGCACTGTTCCAGTATTAGAGTATGACAACAGAGGATTGTGCACTGCTCTCAACTTTTGTGTGAATGAAAAACTTGTATTGTTTATAAAGGCTGAAGTTTGAACAGCACTTTTTACAGGAGTGAAAATGTTTCTGGTATTCTGCCCACCTTCCAGCCTGGATACATGCTGTCTGAAACAGTATGGTAATGGACTATTATGGAAAGCTGAGGGACCATCTCCACTGGTGATTTTTAGGACATTGGATGAAAAATTCTCTGGCATTGTCTAGATGCTGATACTGACTCCAAACAGAAGAACAGGCTGGGTCAGCAATTCCTAGGATTTCTAGATGAGTCTTGCTATGTGTGCTATCAGTTTTAACTCTGTCTCCTAATTTCTATACTCATATGCTTCTATACCTATCCTCCACAGACTCTGTTCCTTTGCTTGTCTTCTTACTCTCCTCTTTGACCACAGTCATGGTTCTCAGGCTCCACTTACAATGCTGATGTGCTTTATGTGTGAGTAACTCTTGAGCTAAGGCAAAGAGTCCATTGCTGCTTTTGCAAAATCCTGAGCAGCACCACTGTGACCATCTTTCCAGGATGTTTTCCTGTTTGCAGTATGGCCTGAAAGCCACTTTTCCACCTCCTCATTGTAAACTGGAACATGTAAACTCAGCACACGTTCACACTTCCTCTGATCTATTTTCTGTCATGCACACAAAACTCTGCAGCATGCCCACTCCTGCAGGCCTTCCTCCACCACTCATCTGCCCTAACATTTACAGTTTTTCCACCAAGTTCCGTAGGATTCTAAATTCAAATGTGAATCCTTTGTAATAAAAAAGGAAAGTGAAATGCCTTCTCTTCAGTGAGAGAAGAGAAGGCATTTCTTAACTGTTCATCAAGTTCATGCACATATTCTTCTGGGACGTGTGAAGGGTTAGGGATTGTCATCCATGCACACAATATGCCATTTATCTGTTAATCCTTCATGCTTAAATCCTGAAATGTCAAAAACATTATTTGAGCCAACAGTACTGGCAGCATTAAGCTTTCTGTTCTGCCTGCCCAAGGTTCCTGAGAAACAGCAGACAGAAATTTTCATTTCTTTCTGGAGGCCATCTAACTACATGTTGTGGTTTAATCCCATCTAGCA